>NC_142735.1:25354500-25516500 GCF_051943395.1 Hippocampus bargibanti | reverse complement strand
CCATCTTAAAATCAGTTGAGTGAAGGGAAAGCTGTCACTTTTGTATTGATTGTACCAGGAAGGGACGGACTCATTCACTGTCATTCCTGAATTTATTCGGGAATTGAAATTAGGACGTGGAGCGCCATTACCGAATTTGTTCGGGTTTAGTTTTTTTTTTCTTGCAGGGGGAGGTGGTGGCGATAAAGCGCTGGTCAGACCTCTTCTCATGTTTTCCCTTCCACGAGGGGGTGGCATTTGCCTTTTGTACAGCCGCCCCCATTTCAAACTCAGATAACTCCAGACCCATATAACTTGGGAATTAACTTCTTTTTCTGATGAAAGAAGAGAGTCAAAGGTTTCTTACGCTGCATTGAATGTTTATGTAGTCCTTTAACTCAATACTCTGTGGGTCCTGGAATTGGAGTGAAAATGACAAAAGCCCTGGCACTGGAGTGGACACATTTTTCCACATCGTATGGCAGTCAATGAGTTACGCATATTTTCTCACTGCAGTTTTCATAAAAGTATTATTTAGTCTGTCGTGTATCAAGGCAATATACAGTGTTTCGTTTTGGCCGGTTTATCTGTTGCTGTCAGGGTTTGGGTTTGGGAGGGGGAGAAACATGGTGAGCCAACGGCTTCCCCGTTGCGATGAATACACGTTCCAGATGAAAAAAAAAAAACTGGGACCACAAAAGCAGGGCTGACCGAGTAAACACGTCCGACAATGACACGGCTATTCTGGGTCAAAACAAATAAAGAAACGTTTTCAAACGATACCCAAGTGTCAGAAACAAAGCGTGACCTATGCAGACCTGACGTTGGGCAAACAAGCGTAGTAATTACACGGCGGTGTGATGCAGCGGCGCAAATGTGCGTGTTGTGGAGCTCTTGTCGTGAGGACACGCTGGCAGTCCCGACAGACATGATCTCACCATCATGCGAATGAAGGGCGTGGCCAAGCCTGTGGACCCAATGTTGCCTTGGAGACAGGATCTCCGCACACACACACACACACACACACACACACACACACACACACACACACACACACACACACACACACACACACACACACACACACACACACACACACACACACGCACGTACACGCATGTACATGCACACGTACACACAGATTGGCTTAGAGTGACACCGCAGGGAAATTAAAACAGCAGCCCAAAGCCAATCATTCTGAATTTGTCAGTGTGTGCGTGTCTCACTCCCTGCACAGGTGCAAACCACACGCGTCTGTTAATTCCAATGACAATGTCAGCCCGCGTTGGAGCCATATTCACCATGCTTGTCCAGCATTTGTCATCAAGCGGAGACAAGCAATTACTGGCCTATCAGATGCTTTTAACAGCTGTGTAGCACACAATGGAACATGCGTCCGTGTGTCATAGTCGATAATTAACTCATTCACTACCAGACGTGCAAAAATGTGTCCACTCCAATGCCAGGGTGTTTGTCATTGTCACTTGAATTTGTTTGAATTCTGCTGTAACGATGACCGTTTTGTGTTTGGATCTTCATCTTTATTAGTTCATAGAGTTGTTTGTTCTGTAGTCACAAGGGGACACAAGCCAGTGTCTTCTTGTGCCGACCCCAAGCCCGGATAAATACAGAGGGTTTTGTCAGGAAGGGCATACGACGTAAAAGCGTGGCTAAAACAAACATGCCAATCAAACCTCTGAAGATGGAGGACACTGATTCGCTGTGTCATGATCTCGTTGACGACCAACGGGCGGTGCTGTCGGCCCCTCCTGCACAGATGCTGGTCGTCCTGATCAGTGGCGGACTTTTACTCTTGGTTTTCTTTTGATACTTTGTATTTTTCTGTTCAAATGATTTTAACGTTTTAGATTTTGTGCCTGTTGACTTTATTTTAATACAATCTGTCAAACACAACCTCCTGCTCCCTCCTGCCTGCTTTTTGGGATCCGCAACCGCCATCACCACCTTGCACGCTGTGGCGACCCCTTGAAGGGAAAAGCCGAAAGTAAAAGAAGACTTGAATTCCACTGAATAGTTGGAAGTTTTAGGACTACATAAACATTCAGTACAGCGTTAGAAACCTTAGACTTGGATCTTTTTTCCATCAGAAAAAAAGTTAATTCCCAAGTTACATGGGTCTGGAGTTATATGAGCTTGAAATGAGGGTGGCTGTCAAAAATACAGTGGGGCCTTGGCTTCCGAACTTAATTGGTTCCCAGACAGTGTGTAAGGCGAAAAGTGTGTATCCCAAAAATTAATTTCCCATAGGAAACCATTAAAATGACAATAATTTGTTCCCAGGTCTCCATAAAATATAATTTTCAACTAAATAACCCTTAAAACTACACACAATATTCCTTATTCTATGCATAATAAATGTGCTATTGTATCGTCATGAAAGAAATACACTGCAACGTATAATAAAGTCACTTTATTTACATTTGTGATGGTCGTTGATGGCTCTTAATTGACACTTGTTGCTTTCTGACTTGTGAGGTCTTATGAAACTGAGGCATCACATTATCATTCATCATGTGGATGATTCTCATAGCCACAGTCTTTTCTGGATGGACCTGTTCAATAAAAGCCTGCACATCATTCCACTTAGCCAACATTGCCTTGATGCTCTCACTTGATGCTGCAGCCATTTCCTCCTCCTCGCCCTCAGATGACAACTCCTGAATGGCTTGCTTCTGCTTGTCCTCTTGAAGGCAAATCAAATCCTCTATGTTGAGGACCTCATTATGGTCAGCCACAAGCTCCTCGATGTCATCTGCATCCACTTCGAGTCCCATGTTCTGTCCAATGGAAACAATGTCGTCCAAAACAACAGTCATGAGGATCAAATCCTTCAAAGTCCCTCTCAAGGATGCATGCGGGCCACAAATTCTTCCATGCTACTTTCAAGGATCGAAGGGTAACATCATGCCATGCCTTTTCTATCTGCTGAACACAATGATACACATTGAAATGGTCCTTCCAATCATCCCAAAGGGATAGTTCGGTGTCATTAGTCACGTGAAAGCATAGAGTAAATAAAATCTTTGTGTAAAGCTTTGTTGCGAAGTATGGTAGCAATGGTGTACTTAGCATATCCGCTAAGCCGCTAAATTTGACAAACGCACACCTCATTCGTGTTTCTCAATGATCTTCTTTTTCTCCTCGACTGTAATTTTGTTTTGTGTCTTCTTCGGCTGAGCACGAGCCTGTGGTGGGGTCTTTTTCCGTCCCATAACAGCAAAATTATCGTTGAAGACGATCAACGTGTGCATTCAGATAAAGGGGGTGTGGAAAGGTAGGCTGGCTGGGGCGCTGTTCGGTCGTGTGCTTTGGTGTTCTTCCGCCGAAGATTACTCCGACAGCCGTGGTGGGGCGGCGCTCCATGTGTATCCCGAAAAGTAGTGCTTATGCCAAGGTTTAATTTTCATAAATTTAACGTTCGTAAACCGAAAATTTCGTACGGCAAGGTGTTCATAAACCGAGGCCCCACCGTACAATGCAATACATACAGATTGGTTTATATAGTGCTTTAACAACAGCCAAAGCTGGAAGAAAGCTCTAACATGGGAAAAGGGGAAATGCTGCCACCTTGTGAAAAAAGAAAAAAAAACATTGCCAGAGGCTAAGGCCAGCACTTTATCGGCACCAAAGCATGGAAAAAAAACCCAAACCAGAATAAATTCGGGAATGGCAGTGAATGAGTTAAAGATCCAAAGGTAGAGAGCAAGTGGAGCCCCCCCAAAAAAGTCATCCATTTTATTTTCATTAAAATGTCCCATACAAACAATGCATACACGCTAGTTTCATATTGCTTCGAACATAACGTTTGTTTTCTGCTTGAGTTCCCAGCGAACATCTCGGTAACAAAGTACAACATTTATGAAAATATAAATCTCTAAACAAGTCATCAATCTTGAACAATACAAATAATATCATAGAAACATTCATCACCAGTATGTCAACAATAAGTTGCAAAACTTAGAACTTATCAAAAGCCATTCAAGTTACTTTAACAGAGAGTAAATACCATTGACGGGCGTTCATATGGACATTCAAATATACGCTTAAATTGGCATTCCAATATATTCGGGCAGGACTCTAAATCATTTTTACTTGTTTTTCTTCTTTTTTTTTCTTTGAGAGACCAGAGAGAGCATACCTTGATCATAAACTAAATCACAGTCTGACACTGAAACAATTTGGCAACAATAGAATTACATTTCAAGCCTCGTTGGACTAAATGAATGAATTTTGGCAATTACTTATGTAATATTATATATATTTTTCTTCCCCCCCTATCCCCTTTTTTCTTTTTTAAATCGATAAACTCTGATAGGGGAATTCTTTTAAAGCTTGTTCCTGCTACCGTGCTTCAAGGGATCCAAGGGCCATCATCTTAACTAGCTGAAAATGAGTCAATGTAGTAGAATAAATAGCCCTTTGTGAGAAGTCCTCAAGGTGTGGCGAGCGTGTGGCTTTGCTTGATATAAATCACGTGTCAACATGACGCCACTACCAACCGGAGCCGCGTCATTCTGTTGTCACCCAGTGTGCTTTCCGTAAGCTTGTTTTTGTCGTTGAGGCGCTCCTAAAAATTGCGTTTGTGCCAGTGATCGAAAGGTACACTCTGCGAATCAATATAATCTGTCTTTGTGTACGACGACGAACTGCACTAACGACCATGTGTGAAATGATCTTTTCTTTCATTTCAAACACTCCAAAAGTACCTGGAGATCCTTTGTTTTATGTAGGTGAGTTCTGTTTAAAAATTGTGTTCAGACAACGCTAGATCACCTGCAAAATAAATAAATAAATAAGAAAATCGCATACCATGCTGCACATCAGAATAAATCTACTTATTTCTCGCAAACCACCAATAAAGTGCTTCTACCTTGTGTCTAAAACCGATACAGTAAATACATATGCACAGGGCCAAATTGTTTCAGTGAAACAATGGACCACGACTGTCACTGTCCATTTCTATGGCGACACTTGAACTCCACGAGACCCAAAAGCAAGTATACTGATTAAGGCGCAAGTTTGTATGGTGCTATGCTACACTGAATTGCTCCAGAGTGGTGCTTCAACAACAGCTCACACATGACCGGAACTGCAAATTTACAGTAAAATGTCTTACGAAGTTTCCCCAACTGTTGTTACAAGAGCAATGCAACACGGCCTTTTTTGTGTGTGTATGTTTATACTTATCCTGTGTACAAATTCCCTGCTTATTTTTGTGTCATAAATCATGTAGTCTGCACATAAAAACATTAAGAAATTCCAGGCACTGGCTCTGATTGCATTAAGCACAACTTAACATTTTAAAGAGTTGCACAAATTGCAGCAGCCAAAAAGAGACGTGTGTGTCTATATGTGTGTGTGTGTGTGTGTGTGTTTGTGTGTGTGTGTGTGTGTGTGTGTGTGTGTGTGTGTGTGCTCACACATTGGTACCTCTACTTATGAAATTAATTTGGTCTGGAAGATTTTTCTTAACTCTTAAAAGGTTTGTAAGTCGAGACACGTTTTCCATGTAAACGCCCTAATCCTAAACCACACCAAAATTCGGACATAAATGTTTTAAGAAGCATAAAAAAATGGAACAAAATATGTAACAAATACATGTTACAAATACAGAATTGCACAATAAATAAGTTGTGAATAAAGTAAAAAAATAAATTACAAAGAATACCTTCTTTGAAATTTCTCTCGGAACAGGAGGCACACATTGAAGCATTTCGTAATTTGAGCATTTTGTACGAAGAGATAAGTAGTGGTAACATTGTGTGGGTGTGTGTGTGTGTGTTGTCGATACAAATTGCTGTAACCCCAAAAAAAATTCTTGCTGTAGAATGCAAAGGCATAATGCCCGCAAATGAACCCATTGGACAATAAGGACGGCATAAATGAGTGGAAGGGCTTTGACGGTGTTCCGTCGCAAAGACACAAAAATCATGTGTTCTTCAAATGCTAAAAGGACAGAAACGGCCAAACTCACATCGCATTGAATTTTCTGCCCGCCTTTTCTTGATGATCCGAGCGTCCGAATGGGAAAACAACCGAAAAACAGTACGACAACCAGCTAGGATAGATAGTCAGATGCCTGACATTTGCAGCTGAACCACGTGGCTGTAAACAAGAGTCAACTACAACCCTCCGGAGAGTCAAAACCTTGTCGTACATCTGCGCGCTTCCTTTATTTTTTTTTTTCACTGCAGCAGCTCTGTCTTTTTCATAGGCGTAGTAGACTCACCTTCGCCGGAGTCAGACACATTGATCGGACTGTCCCTGGAGAAAACCTCAGTCGATTCCCTCCAAATACAGTCAGCGATGGTCTTGAAGGAATGATTGCCGCATTTGGGACGGACCTTCTGGGAAGCATTGTTGACAATCTGTCGGCTGTTGGACGTAGCGATCTTTATCTTGAGCGCGGCGTCCACGCGGTCCACCACGGTGTATGTGCCAATGCTGCCGTCTTCAAAGCCAATGATAATGTTTAGGGCTCTCTGGGAGAGTGAAAGGAAAGTGGGTGTCTTGTATAAGGAGCACGTTCCGATACTCTTGCCGTCAGCAAGTCGCATCACAATCAGATTGGACACGACGCCGGCATCGTCGTCCTCGTCGCAGTTACGGAAGCAGACGTACACGAGGTAACGGCCGTCCCGTGATAATTTCTGACGCCAGATGATGCCGGCGGCATGGACGAGCCTCAGTTTCCCATTGTGCAGGTCTAACACATTGATATTCTCGTCACCTTTGGACACAATTCCTTGTTTGCCGTTGGGCGAGATCTGGAAGTCCTCGAGATTTTTCAGGAAGTTGGCTGGCAGCTGGACGCGCCTGCAGACGGCCTCGTCCGCCACGCTCCAGATGAAGACTGTCTCCGTGGATGTGATGAAAACGACGCAGTCAGGGCAGTCGGGAATAAGTTTGAAGTTGACAATGGTGATGCCGTCGTCGCACACAAACTTCTTAGACACGCTGCCCGACCACAAACTGACGGCCAGGAGCTTGTTTTTGGAGGTGCCCACCAGAAATGTGTTGGCTGTGGTGATCAGAGCATTCTGGAGATTGACCAAGATGTTGCATACTTTGTGTCCAGTGGCCAGTCTCCAGACTCTTGAGGCGTTTTGTTCACAGAGCGAAACAACAAACTGGTCGTTGTGGGTGATCAGCATTTGGCATATTCTCTGTCCGTTGATGCGAAAAATGTTCTCCCCGCTGTTGGTTTGCCAGATGTACTGACTGCACTTGTCGTCAGATGTTACCATGAGATCCCCTGAGGAGGTTAGCACACAGTTCTCCACTGTGCCCTCATGCTTGAAGACTGTCTCAATAAATCCAGTGCTGAAGTTCCACTTGTGGACTGCTTCCGAACCATCCATGGTGAACACATAATCCTCTCTGCCAGACAGCTGCAGTGTATGGATCTTCTTGCCCGTTTTGTCAATATTGGACATTGCGGTGATTATGTCAATGTCCCATACGGACAGCACTCCGCTGCTGGCAACAGATAGTAGCAGGTTATGGTGGACCGACTTGGTGAGTTTGACGATGGCCCCCGAAATCTCGATCAGGCTGGCCATGCATTGCCCACTATCCCTCCTCCACACAAAGATGGAAGAGGTGTTCTCCATGGAGGCCACGATACTTTGCCCGTTCTTGGAAAGCACCGCAGCCACAAAGCGCTCACTCCGTTTTGCTTTGAACTTCTCCACCATTTTCCATACCTTCGTATCGAGAACCTCAATACTTCGGGCCTTGCAAAGCAAAATTGAGCGCTGGTCTTCCGAAAGCTCAATGCTTACCACTTCGCTATCATCACCTCTGCAGTCGTAGTCCTCCATTAGACGCGGAGTGGTGATCTCTTTGGTGTTCCATACGGACAGACTCCCCTCGTTGTCGATCATCACCATTTGGTTGATTGTGTCGAGGACAAGAATGGACTTGACAAAGCCCCCCGAAAACTCGGAGGTCACGGTGGCCAACTTGTCACCATTTCCCAGATGAAAGATGGACGCTGTGTTGAGGTACTGTCCACAGAAGGCATACATTCCATCTGGTGAGCACTGGACGCAAGTCACCTCATACCAGCAATGGAACTGATAGAGAGGCCAGCCGTAAAGTAGGTCAATGACGTTGACGTCTTTACTGGCCTCCAGCCAGGCTAAAGCGTGGTGAGTTGACAGAGTAAAGCCGTTGATAAAGGCCACTCCACCGGTGACGCCACCGTGTTTGGAGCCCTTGATTTCAACCTCTGACAAAAGGCAAGATTTATGATTATCATAGATAAGGAGCGTGTTTTTTGTGGTGGCCACAACTAAATACTTCTCGTCGGCCGTTAGCCTGATACCCAGCACGACCGATCTCGCCGTGTCGATCTGCCGTAGCAGTTGTCTGCTCTCGACGTCCCACGTGCTGACAGAGCCATCTTCAAGGGCAACGAGGACGATGTTTGGTGCGAGCGTGGGCAAGATCTCGACGATATGCATGTAACTGGAACTCAAAGGCAGCCTCTCCGGACTGTATGTGACATCCATTGAGGAGTGAAGAGGCACAATGGAGCAATACTTGGGGCCGTCCTTGTCGCACTCCAGGAGGAGGTGTCTCAGTTTGGGCAGGGAGGTGACAACTGGCAGCAGCCTCTGTTGCAGTTCGGCAGAAAGCGATGCCGGGTTTTTCAACACCTTGACCTTGATGCTGCGAAGTGTGGCGGACAGGAACTTCAGCTCTTTTTCTTGGGTGTAGCTGTATGCCAATTCGATGTCATTTAAAGCCTTTTCAAACTGTCCAATCTTGATCATTGTGTACAGCCAGCTGAAGTTCATGATGACGCCAAACATGAGGTCATCGGTACGGCCGCTTCGAGTGAGGTGGAACACCAGCTCTGTCATCTTCCTGTGGTTGACAAAGAAAATATCTGGTTCCAGAAGGTTGCACTGGAAGACCCAAGGCTGCTCCGGTGTTTGCCTGTCATATGAGTACTTGTCAGATGACGTTTTCTCATGGGATTGTTGATGGTGGGGATTTTTGTGGTGCGAAATGTTTTGGGACGTAAAATGATTGTTGTCATAAGTGAAGATCTTCTTACGGCCCCCTGACCACGCCCCCAGGAAGTACTCTGCCAGAAGGCTGTGCATTTGATGGACGTCTTCTTCATTGCTGAGGTACAGCTTCTGGGCAATGAGATGCAGATGCCTGTTGGCCCAGACCATCAGGGTGACGTTACGCACCTGGCGTTCCACCAGGTAACCTTCCAGCTCTTCCTTGAGCCGAGCTACCAAGTCACAAGAAATCCTTAAGGGATTTTTGAGGTATGATACCACAATAACGTCACCGAGGACAATGTTGTCCAGGGAAAGTATGTCCTCCAGCTCAATCTCAGTTAACCCCGCCTTAGCCATGGTGATATACCCCAACGCCCGAAAGACAAATCGTTGCCCCAAGTTGTTCTCAACCGAATAGAATAACTGTTCTATGCTTTCGTGCACCGTTGAGCACAGAGATTTCTCATCCACATCCTTGTGGGACCTCCAGTGCACAACCTCTCTGTAGATTAAGTTAACAAACATCGGCAGTGTACACTTTGCCAGAGCCTCGTTCACATAGATTTGTTGACCCGAGGTGACTTTTCGCTTGACACCAAGTAACTGTTGCTTTAACGTCTGGCTGCAGACCTTGCGGTCCCTCTGTATTAACTCCACGTAATTGTCCTCATCATGGATAGCGTGTCGGAGCTTCTGCAAGATTCCGTGTTTATTGGGCAAAGTTGACACGACGATGCGGACTGTCCGGGGGAGTTGTATTGGGAGCCACCACAGTTTGCGCGCTTCATCAGCATCTGACAGCTGCTCCAATGAATCCAAGATGACAACTAAGGGCCTGTGAAAGGAGGATTCTCCCAACAGGTTGATTAGGAGCTCTCTCATTTCCTGGATTTTGTGAGGCAAAAAGTGAATCAGGCAGCGGTAGTTTATTGCAATCTGTTCGCAGATGCTCTGGAGAAGGGTGCGCAAGTCTGTGGAGGGTTGACTGGAACCGATGAAACGGACGATAACCACGGGATCAGTTTCGGGGCCCATCTCTTTTTGCAGCCACCCGTAGGCCTAAAAGACATATTTGAGACATTTTTTAAGTCCCTTGCCCCCTCATCTGCTTGAATGACTACTAAAAATGGCTCACCTGTTTGGCCACTTCAGCAAGTAGCAATGTCTTTCCCGTGCAGGGTCCACCATGCACGACGAGCGGACTCATCCTACCCCCTTTAGATGGCAAAAGGTACTCTTGCACGTAATCCAAGGACTCGGTCTTGTACTCATGCAGCGCCGAGTAAGCTTTACAAAGCGACAGGTGCTGCAAGATCTCATCATACAGAGGGTCAGACTCTGTGTCAAAGTTCTGCTGGACTGTGGCCTGAATTATATCCACCATGTCCTCATAGAATTGCTTACATAGTCCCTCCACATAGTTACTCTCCACTTCCTGGGAGTAGCCAAGCTTCATGTCACAGTGCGTGACTGAGGAGTAAACACGGAGGTTGGACGCGGCCACCACCGTCGGTATGAACTCATCTCGCACCTTCAGCAATCGCTCATGCGCTTCCTGGTTGCGCATGATGCGGTCGCCGCTCACCACAATGTCCATGTAGCGGGTCATCTCGGGGATTTTTGCGAAGCGGTCAAAGTTTGAAATCTTACGGATGTAGCAAACGCATTTCCTGAGAAAGGCGGGAGTTTGTTTTCCGAGGGCAAAGTCTAATTCATCTTCCAAAGCTGAAATACAAAGGAAAGAACCATGAAGAAAATATTATGCGTGATTATAATCCCTGTCCAAACCTCAATTCAAACTAAACTGGCCAATATTTCCCTGCCAATTAGAAAGCGCTTACAGAGTTGTAGCTTAAGTATACTGGCCGACATTCTCAGATAGGAGTCCAACAGAGTTCTTTCAAGAGATAATCTGAAAAGCTTTCGTAACCATTTTTGCCAGTGAATACACCAATCCATTGAGCCTCATTTAAAAAGAGCTAAAGATGATAACAGCGAATTAAGTGTAAAAGACCCCCTCCCCCACAAAGAGCACGCCGACTGAAATTCTGCCACTTTCTCCGATGTTGTTTTCCTCACACTGTAGCAGACAAATTAGATACAGGAGACACAACTTTTGGAAGGAAAAGTTGGGCCTTCCAGGAGATGATTCTCCACAGAAAACAATCTTCAACAAGCACGCCTGACACTAACCGGAGCATAGGAATTTCCTGGCCTGAGTGCTTGGCATTGTCCCCTTTTCTTGAAGCAACAGAACCGCCGTACGGAAGATACGCTTGATCTCCTCCGACACTTTCCTCCAGGCCTTGTCATTCTTGGTTTTGGCTGCACGGCTGGACTCCATCTGAGTCGGACAGTGAGCAGGGGAAAAGGACAGATTGACTTTACCATGCAGACTCGCACCACATGCACGATCGCTCGACATGTGCTGACGCGAAACAAATTATTTGCAAGTACGCTTTGCAAGAAAAAGTGTGAAGCGTTTATATGAGGAGGTTCATCCTAAGAGGTGCTCACAGAGTTCTGGTAGTTCTTCAGCATTTGGGCTTTGGGTTTGAGGTAGTATGCGGGCGGCACAGAGTTTTCATCCCTGCAGTACCACTCGTCCAAGATGTGTGTGTCCAGCCCTGCTTCCACCGCAGCGTCCAAGATCATCTCAAACTCTGCCGATTCCACTTCCCCTGGCACTCGAATGCTGCCGTACTTCTCTCCCACCAAACCCTGGAAGAAGACAAAAAGAATTGAGGGTGCCACAAAATCTCCTCATAATATATGTACGTCATTATTAATTGTAATATTTTGCCGCTAAACATGTATAGTAGGTGCTTCAGTGCAATGGTCCCTAAAGTTATTTTTGCTCCTCAGGCAAAGAGGACCGGCCTTTTTAACTAAACCTGTGTGACAACGGTAGACTTTTCAAAACTTAATAAACACCAATCATGCTAAGAGGAACGTCCTAGCTGGCCGTAACACTTTGGGGGTTGCTATGCGTGCCTTCAAAATAAGATACACCATAAATACAAAGTGCATTCCAAAATGCAGAAAACTGTAAAAAGTAATGTGGGTTATTTATTCTTTCTGTGCGACTCAGTACTAAATAACACATGAACCTGTACTGGGTTTTTCACATTCTTTGGGGTGCCATCACATCCAGTATCCGCCTAAAGGATCTGGGTCATTCGTTGCTCTACTTCAAGGACAACCTGAGAGAGAAACGAAGCCTTCCGCTACACGACTGGCTGATCTTTACATCCTGTGTAGCGGCATGCGTCTCGCCTGGGGCTTAAGAGGCAAAACTCCGAGTCAAGGGACTGGAAAATGACGCTGGCGTGCTGGTTGGCGAGGCTGCCTCGAACCCTGGACAAGCCGGGCTTGCACTGGTTGCCTTGGCAATTGCAGCCGGAGATGCGGAGAATGTGGCGAACAAAGTTAAACCCCCCCCCCCCCTCCCCATCTATGATATTGATACACATCCACATAGTGTTTGTTTCCAAGGAATAAATCAGTTTGACAAATTCCAGATTGAAAATAGCAAGAAAATGGCAAAAGTTAGACAAATGCTCCTCTGTGCCAAATATTGGACCGTCAAGCTACAGTGTATCTGATGAGCTGCAAAGGGGAAGGCGATCCATCAATCAGCAAAAATCGTATGTATTGATCTGGTATGTGGTTTTGAGCGGCGACCGATGTGCAATCATGACATCGCACTCAAGCTTCAAGTGATTGATTTCCTGAAATTTGGAATGTGGGTAGATTGTTTTCCACATTTGGGCTCAAAACTCCTGGATCGTGTTAGCCTCACGTTAGAAAGAAAGAAAAAAAATGTGGTTATTTTATTCCCAACAATTTTATTTCATTGGGAGAAAAAGTGGAATAATTAAAGCTTAGATACATCCTTGGGGCGTTTGTCGAATATTTATGATTATTATTTTCACACGGGGTGGTTTGAGTTGAGTCCATTAAAGAGCTCAAAATGATGATAAAGAAGAAGAAAAGACAGTTGCCGCTCATTGTCATGCTTTCCATCACCATGCCAACCCTTTGCAATCACCATGGAAACATTTATTGACAGATTACAGAAAATACCTCCACCCCACTACTCTCACCCACCCCTCGTCCAGGTGTGTCTTGCGTGTAAACTACAGCCTTACACACACTTTGTAATTTCAATTGAGGAAGGATTACGTGCGATGGGTTTTGGAGCACAAATTCATGAAATGATAAGCACAGCTGAGGGAGGTAGCTCGCGGGAAAAAATTGATGAGGAAACGCAGCTCTACTAAAAACATAAACACACCCTGTTTAAAAAAAAGAAAGAAACCAAAATGACTTTCTTATCACCAAACCATTGAACAGGGGTTTGTTGACTTTCGGATATCTGCTGTGTGTTGTTTTGCACGCTTCAGGTGTATTTGCCCCAACAGCGGTGCAACAATGACCGGGGTTAAATTGTTGAGATTGCAGGCTAGAGGGCGAAAGCGGACAGGACGTCACTTCTTTTCATTTGGTCCTTTAGCTTGACGATGACCGGCTTGTATATCCTGCAGTGTCATCGCCCTCTATTGCCATCGCGCGCCTTTGTTTAAGAACGACGAGGCTACGTTCATGTTCGATAAAAGCAAGGTTACACGGGATTCTTTACTATGTGGCAGCCATTTACAAATCATCTCATGTCTTTTCAATTGGAGACAATTTGAAAATCCCTCCAAAGTGACAACAATTCAAGTTAACAGCAAAATGAGGTCCCTCCCCGGGGGGTGGGTTGACCTGTATGTTTTTGTAATGTGGGAGAGAAATTGTAGTCCCCGGAGAAAACCAGCGCAGGCACGAGGAAAACATGCAAACATGATAACTCCACAAGGGGAGGCTCAGGCCCGGAATCGAAGCGATCGATCCACGCACTGTGAAGCGGCCTTGCTCACCACGTGTCCACCGTGATGTCTATATACTGTACAGTCAAACCTCAGTTTTTGATCAGAATCTGTTCCAGAAACCTGTTTGAAAACAGATTTGGTCAAAAACCAAAACAGTGCCCATGATAATCAATTCAATTGATGTCTGCTTTTTTATCCTGATTGAACAACGCCTGCTCACAATGAAACGCTACATGAGGTCACAATGAGACACGACACAAAGAAGTGATGTATAAGGAAATGTAGTGGTGCATTCAGGCGCTCAGTTTATTCGAGAACCCATTTTCAGTTGTTGGTTTAAAAAAAAAAAAAAAACAACAACAACAACGACATTTTTGGTCAAAAACCGAATTGGTCGAGAACCCGAGACGTTCCAAAACCAAGGTTTGACTGTATTTTGGTGCGCCCCGAATGAGCAAACGTCATGATGCAATTGAAATCGACGAATTGCGAAGGCAAAGGGGCAAAGCTCAGCCAGAAGGAAGCTCGATTTTGTGCTCTCGAATGCCGTTCATGCTGTCCTACCAATAATGCATTGCTTCCTCCATCTCACCTCCAGAAAAAGATCTGTTGGATGTGAATAATTCAGCATCCATTACTCTACCTGTCATCTGTGCCCTTCTTTCTCCCTCATCGCCCCCTTTGCACCTTTTATGCACCTAAATTTGCTGCTGCGTCTTTTTTTTAAGTTTGCGCTACTCACAACAAAGCACGGTCCCGCTGATGTCTTCAGACATTCCTCCAGGAGCTTCATCCTGAGCCGCTGCAGCTCTGGACTGTCCCACTCCTCCGGGTCGACACCCCAGTAGAGGTCCACCACCTGAGCCAGAAAAAAAATAGTTTGAGGATTGATACATTGCCAAATAGGGTCCATTGTGATACTGCTGCAGTTGTGGGCAGATTAGAGATTGATTTGGGGGGGGGGGGGGGGGGGGGGGGGAGTGGCTCGTAGCTTGCCATATCCGTCATGGCATATCAGTGTCACTTATCCGCTCCTGCGACGGGGCCCCCGTCAGCCGGCCGCGGCCGAGGGAAGTAAATGGAGGCAGTTTATGACGGGTGTCCGCTGGGCTCCAGCAGGTGACGGCGAGGCCGCCTTGTAATCAAGAGCGAAATTAATAGTCATATCTATTCAGCCAGCGCGCGTGTGTGCGAGCGAGGGGAAGAGAAAGCACTGATTAAAATCTGCCACGTGATGGTTGCACTTCATTGCAGGGCAGAGGAACGCCAAGATGGATGAAGGTGAAAATGGCCAGTTGAGAAGCCAGGCAAGGATCCAAGGTAAGCGAGGAGGCATAAGTGAGGCTAAGAGGAAATTTATTTGAAGGTTTTTTTTTGTAAATGGAGAGAAGGCTCCTCTGGGATGGGATTTGGCAGCTTCCATCTCTCTTTTTCCCCCCTTCATGCCAATTTGCCAATCCTCCCTGTTTGATAGCACTCCCCCACTCTTGCCCTCAACGATGGTTGCTTACATAAGAGCCGGAGCAGCTTCTGCTAAGCGGCTTTCTAACGCCCTTGGAAGAAGTTCGACTGAAGCAGTTGAAATGCAGGAAAAGTCCCCCACCCAAACACCTCCAACACCCACTTATTGAATGTTAGACTATTAAACATCGGGAGAATGTTTCCGGTGTTCTACCGGAAACAAATTCCTTGTGTGTCCTACATACTTGGCAATAAAGATGATTCTGATTCTGATTGTGATTCTGAAATCAGGAGAAAAGGTTTCAGACAAATAAATAGATAAATACATAGATAAACAAACAAACCAACAAATACATAAAATAAATTAATAGATGGATATAGAAACAAACACAAAATAAAAAAGATAAATCAATAAAGAAGTAATAATAAAATGAATTAATAGATAAATAAATAAATAAATGGATATATAAACAAACAAAACATAAATAATGGATAAATAAATAGATAAACAAAAAAAACAAAACAAATAAATAGATATATATCAACAAATAAATACATAAATGGATACATCAATGGGCACATAAATACATAAATGGATAGATAAATTAAATAAATAAATTGATTGCAACTGGTTTGCTCCTTTTTGGGGTGGGTTCTTATTATAGTTTTTATTTAATTTTTATTTTAGTTCATTTTAATTCATATTCTGAGCCGGTTTTCTACTTTATAGTTTTAAAACTAGTTCATTATTTATTTATTTATGTGTGTGTGTGTGTGTGTGTGGGGGGGGGGGGGGGGGGGGGTAACATAAAACTGTCAGGCGTGCCGTAGAAAAAAAATAGCAATTTTGTGAGTGTGTAATATCTATCTATCTATCTATCTATCTATCTATCTATCTATCTATCTATCTATCTATCTATCTATCTATCTATCTATCTATCTATCTATCTATCTATCCATCCATCCATCCATCCATCCATCCATATAACATGTATGTTAAATAGGTGGGGTGGGGTTTGCATGTCTTCTTCAGCCCTGCTTGGGTTTTGTCAGAGTACTCCGGCTTCCTCCCACATTCCAAAACATTGAAAGGCTGTTTGAATACTTTTGTCTTTGTGTGCACTGCGATTGGCTGGCAACCAGTTCAGGGTGTCCCCTGCCACCACCCTAAAGACGCCTGGGCTAGGCTCTAGCACCCCCCACAGCCTTTGTGACAATACAGTGAATCGGAAAATGGATGGAAGGATGGATGTATGTGTTTAAATATATAACAATAATAATAATAATAATAATAATAATAATAATAATAATAATAATACATTTATAAGTGCCTTTCAAAACTCTGAAGGACACTTTACAATATTTCCTGTATATGGCGTCCAGTTTCTGCCCCTGGTAGGACGCAGCCTTTTTACCCCTATGCCGGCTAATCATGGCCACCGTCCACCCTGCATCATCATCCCACTCAGTCCTCAGAAAGCAACGAGAACTCTTGGAGGAAAATGAGTCAAGTGACGAGGGGAGCGGGCGGACTCGGATTTCATCAGCCCAGCATATGTGTGTCAGTGTGTGCCTCCGGACAGAGACGGGATCGTGGATTATGTGCCTGCGCGCATATTCACATGAATATGAAATCAAAGGCAAAAGATGACGAGCAATTTGACTCCCGCTGCTGCAGTGATTCATAATCCAGCTCTCGTAAACCGGTTTGCACCGAGGCGCCAATTTGTCACGTGGCATGGGCGAGGAGTAGAGGGGCCTGGGGGGTACGGTTGTGTGTTTGCACGTGTTTGGGGTGGGGGTTGTGAGAAATTGCAGCTCTTCTGCGTAAATCATTTCATGCTCATGCATCATGACAGCAAGCTGAATCACCAGACGGGCACGTGGCCGCGCAGCGCCAAGCCAAAAGTGTCTTTGCACATTTCCCTTCCCCGGCGTCGTCGCTCGGTCCTACGTCACGCACGCCAGGAATTCTGTCTCTCGTTATCTTGCCATCGCCGCCGCGCACAGACGTGTCGGGAAGAATGACACGTGCGAAATTTTCGTGCCGTTTCCTGCTCAAGAGTGTTAAATCTCATCAACGCATGCCGCAGAAAACAGACGGTTGGATTGGTTGAGAGCCTTTCTTTGATGACAAATGGGAAAGTGGGATGCCAATAAAGAGTTTGCCAGACATCAGCCTTTTCATACACCTCTCAGCTGCTAAAATATTATTTATTTATTTATTTATTTATATGTCCATCCAGCTACCCATTTATGTATGTATGTATGTATGTATGTATGTATGTATGTATGTATGTATGTATGTATGTATGTATGTATGTATGTATGTATGTATGTATGTATGCACGCATGCATTTATTTGTTTGTTTGTATCTATTTATCTATCTATCCATCCATCTAGCCACCCATTCATCCATCTATTCATTTTTTTATTCGTTTATTTATTTGTTTATTCACTCACATATTTATTTATGTGTTTATTTATTTATCTATGTATTGATTTGTGGATAATGCTAATTGTTTATTTATTTATATTTGTTTGTTTTTAAATTATTGTTTTATTTCATTTTGTAAATTGGTTAGTTTGAGAGCAGATTCATAATATAATAATAATAGTAATACTACTACTAATAATAATAATAATAATAATAATAATAATAATAATAATAATAATAATATAATTTACAGTCACAAATAACAATTGAACAACACAAGAACAATACAACCATTGATTAATTACATTTTGCTTGCTTTTAATTATTCATAAACGTTTTAGTTTAGAAAATTTCTGAAAATACACTGACCATTTTTATTGGCTTTGGTATTAGTTTTATTTTTTTGGGGGGGGCTTCTTACATTCAAATGAAAAACGTATTTTTTTCATTTACAGTAAAGTCTCGTTATATCGATATTCAAGGGAGTCCGAAAAAATATCGATATAACCGGGACTATCGATATATCCGACCCTGTTTGCATGTAATTTTCTCCGTGCGTGCATAGAAATAGTATCGATATAACCGGGACTATCGATATATCTGATATCGATATAACGAGACTTTACTGTATTTATTTACTTACTTATAAATGAATTTAGATTTTTTTCATGAACAATAATAAGTCAGACCACACGCGCCAAATCTAATAAAAGTGATGATAGCAGAAGCAGATGACATTTTGGTTCAATTACAGGTAGCTCATGAAACTGAGTCTTTAATTCCAGCGTTATCCTCACTTGAGATGTCAAAAGGATTTTGTGGATTCGATATTGCTGAGCCCTTGAGTAAAAAAAAAATCAGAGGGGGAGGGGGTGGTCATCAGCAGTCAAACGTTTTTCTTTTTTGCCACGATCGCGATGCATACTCTGTTCATCCCACACATACGAGAGGGATTTGTATTCCAGTCGACAAATATTATTGTCCACAGAAGAGGATGAGTTCATACCATAAGTGAATATTTAATATGCTCTAAAATGACTTCAGAAGGTTATTCACAAGAGCAAGTCACCGGAATTGCAATCCTGTGTAAGAATCAACGTGATCTGGCGTCGCGCATAAATCCCTCTTCGCTTTTCCAAGAACTATCTGAATGCCAAATCTCCCGCTCACTTGAGGGCTCTCCTGGATTTGTCGAAACAAACCCCCCGATAGCGATCTCTCCGCGCATACCAATGTTGATTTGCAATGCAAATGAGCTCGACGGCCACGGCGATGGAGAGAGCGAAAAGGCAGAGCGAAGGTTGCCGTCGGGCGATGACAAGAAGGGAAAAGCCCTCGCGTCATTGCGCCTTATCCACAGCCAGAATCACGCCAGGCGCCTTATCTCTGCTCGCCTTCTGTCCGCTCTAAACGACAGGGGGCCGAAGTGTGCGGCGCCGGGGGGGTCTTTCAAGGTGCTTCACATGCAAAACTGACAGGCTCTTGTTCGTGAAAGGTGGCTTGGACCGCAATGGCAAATCGCAGCCAAACGCGACTAACCTGGAATTCAATGCCATAGTTCTCCCTGCAGAAGTCCCGTAGTTTGGGGTAGACGTGCTCTTTCAGTGCGTTCCTTTCTGCCTCTGTGTCTGAAAGCGAAGGGGACAAGAAGAGTATTGTGAGAGAGGGCTCCATTCTCATGACGCCAATTGCTGTCAACTCATTTTTTCACTCGCTGCCATTCCCAAATTTATTCAGGAATTGAGGTAGAGCACCATTCCCAAATTTGTTTGGGGTTTGGGTTTTCTTGCTGATAAAGCGCTGGTCAGACCTCTGGCAATGTTTTTCCCTTCCACGATTTTTGTCCATGCTAGCACTTTGTTTCAGCTTCAGCTGTTGTTAAAGCGCTATATAAATCAATATGTAGGTATTGTATTGTATTTTGGACAGCCGCCCCCATTTCAAGCTCAGACAACTCCAGACGCATATAACTTAGGAATCAACTCCTTTTTTCTGATGAAAGATGAGAGTCTAAGGTTTCTTACGCTGAATTTAATGTTTATGTAGTCCTAAAACCCTGTCACTGGAGTGGACACATTTTTGCACATCGTCTGGCAGTGAATGAGTTAATCTAAATGAGTGAAGAGAAGTCCTGGTTAACTCTGTGAGCCATGAAAAATTGGCTGCCCAAAATCGGCTGACGCTCAATAGGTTGTCTGTTTTTAAAAATGCGGGCATTGAAAGTGTAAAAATAAATTTCAGTTTGCGTAGTTGTGGGCGTGATCACAGCCACCACCATTCACTGACATAGTGCTCCACTTTTTTTCCGGGTGCAATTATGGAGTTATATGCAAAAACGGCAAGAGCAGTTAGCTGCCGCCAGGCGACAATCATATTGAAACGTTGAATCGAGAGCCCCCGCCTTGTTGTTGTGTCCCACTCCCCCGCCTCTGTTTTTCCGCCTCTCCGCACGCTCGCCGTAATCTATTTGGACAAGCCCAGTCTCTTTCCCTGGAGGGCGCAGATGGACAGTTCAAACAAAACATGGCCGACAGGGAGACCTGCACGGAACACCCCTTCGCCCCGCAAGCGCTCGCACACACGGATAGCGAGCGGGACCGAGACGGCAAATTTAGTCTGATGTATCTTTCACCAATCTATCTTTAGCAAAGCTCGGGGCCGCGTCCAGACATGCATCTGCCCACAGCTGGCCAGCAAAATGTCACATTAAAGCGCTGCGATAATGTGCAATAAGCGAGTGTAGCAGCGCATCTCATTCAATCACAGGAACACGACGAGGAATCATGGATTGGATTGGATTGGATTTGCCTTTAATAGTCTCGCAGTGGAGAAATTTACATTTCACAGCAGCAAAGTTATGAAAGAAATGAAAGTAGAAATCATAAACATCTTCATCATTTTTTTGTTTGAAAGTTTTCAGATGAAACCGTCGAGGCTGAGTTATTGACAGCTGATGTATGCCGTGCTTAAAATTCAAAGCACGAACAAGGCAGACAAGGAATGTGTTTTGTGAGCTTGACTATTCAGCTCGTTAGCTAGCTAACATCAAATGAACAGCTCAAGAAACTTGAAAGGCAAGTTCCACTTTAACACCTACTTGGGATATTTGCACTGGTCAACATTTAGATATATTTTTTGCTACATTGACGAACACTCAAAAAGTGTGCATTTCTCCACTGACACTAATAAAGGCTAAGCTAATCTAATCAATTATGATTTGATTTATTGTGGGGCTGGTGCTGGTTTTTCTTCCTTAAATGCGGATATGTTTTGTATGTATTTTAGTTGATGCTTCTGGTAGTTTGTAGTATTTGTTTATTGGCTAACGATAATAAGATAGCGACCGTGTTTTTCAACACTTTTTTTAATTTAGGGTTGGTTTCAGCAACAGGTGGATTTTTTCCCCTGTAGAAATTACAACCAAATTTAATAGCCTGAATCTTTCAAAAAATACAAAGAATGTACTTTTTTAAAATGAATTCATTCGCTACCAGACGTGCAAAAATGTGTCCACTGCAGTTATTATTATTATTATTATTATTATTACTCGAGGTGGAGGTATGCCCTGGAAATAAGAGGAATGAAGATCAGTCGCAGCAAGACAGAATATGTGTGTGAATGAGAAGGATCCATGTACAAGAGTGATGCTACAGGGAGAAGAGGTAAAGAAGGTGGAGGATTTTAAGTACTTGGGATCAACTGTCCAGAGCAATGGAGAGCGTGGAAAAGAGGTGAAGAAGCTGGAACGGCTGGAGAAAAATCTCAGGTGTGATGTGTGATAGAAGGGTTCCAGCTAGGATGAAAGGAAAAGTGTATAAAACAGTGATGAGACCAGCCATGATTTTTAGACTGGAGACAGTGCCACTGAAGAAAAGACAGGAAGCAGAGCTTGAGGTAGCAGAAATGAAGATGTTGAGGTTTTCTGTGGGAGTGACCAGGTTGGGTAGGATCAGGAATGAATATATAAGAGAGACATCTCATATTAGAGGCTTTGGAGAGAAAATCAGAGAGGCCAGACTGAGATGGTTTGGACATGTCCAGAGGAGAGAGAGTGACTATATCGGGAGAAGGATGCTGAATCTTGAACTGCCAGGCAGGAGACCGTGAGGAAGACCAAAGAGGAGGTTTATGGATGTGGTCAAAGAGGGCATGAAGGTAGCTGGTGTGAGAGAAGAGGATGCACAAAACCGGGTTAAATGGAGGACAGTGATTCACTGTGGCGACCCCTTAAGGTAAAAGCCAAAAGGAAAAGAAGAAGATTATTAATATATAGATACATATTGATTTACATAGCGTTTTAACAACAGCTGAAGCTGGAACAAAGTGCAAACATGGACAAAAGGGAATTGCTGCACCCTGGTGAAAGGGAAAAACATTGCCCGAGGCCATGGCCAGCGCATTATCGGCACCCAAACGAGAAAAATCAAAACCCAAACAAATTCGGGAATACGTCATATTTTCAATTTCCGAATAAATTCGTGAAGGGCAGTGAATGAGTTAATCTGCCATTATTTGTATAGCCGGACATCTGACCCAAGATTTCACATGGCCGAACATTCAGCTTGTCCCGAGAGCGTTCCGATCCTTCAGTGCGGAATCTTCCGCAGTGATGCAAACACAAAGCCAGTGAGCAAATCAATAGTGGATGACCCGCAGGACGCTGAAGGCGGAGCGAGGCGGCGTGGACCAGCCATCCATGAAGGCCAGATGTTCATGCGTCTTCAGGGTCCCGCCGATTGTCTCCAATGCCGCATCGACTCACAAGCGCATCTGCTGTGTTTGCCCGTTGACGTGATTGTGGTGTGAATATCCAAGCCCAAATCATATTTTGTAATTTCATTTTTTATTTTAGTGCAAATGATGACTTTTTCATAAGATCGCATAGCGAAATATCATCAATTTTACCCGACGTTTGATGCCTCGCCTTCTGTGTCGTAAAGGCAATGGGGGAATCCCCCTCCCTTCTTACTGCTGCCACCGCCTGTAAACTGCATTTATATGTGAGCGGCGGAGCCAATGTCAAGTCTGTCCAACATCTGTGCTAGCATCTGTTGCGTGCTAAATACACCATGTAGAAATTGAACGCCCCCACCTTGTTCTTTTATATGAACAAGAGGTTCCATGAAACTCATCAGGCGTCTGAATGTGATGCTTTCCGTGACATGTGGGGAATGATGAGCTGTCGTTTGCATTTCCTCTTGGGGGCTCGTCCTTATTGTATGTACTTGTACATGCATGTTGGGCGTTGCCCTTTTTGTCCAATCAGATGTCAGCTTTGACGTGTTATCTGCGATTCCTTGAAATATGAAATATGAGCGACCTGATGAGCATTGAATGGTTTTAGGTCGTAAAATGAGTCGACCGGCTTGGCTGAATCAGATCTATTGAACGTTTGCGTTTTAGGTGGAGTCATTGATCGGTTGTAATTAGCCGATTGATCAATGATTGGAGCCTCTTCTAGTACGTTCTCAGCCCACTTTTGTCATATTTTCAAATAATTTGGGGATTTCTGTTTACTGAATTTTTGTCGATAAATTTATTAATCTACCCTCCTCCCCCATACGTTTCTATGGCCATTCACTCATTCACTGCCAAACGATGTGCAAAATGTGTCCACTCCAGTGCCAGGGTGGGTGGGGAGTGTTTGGGGGAGCTGTAACCAATCACCGATCCTATCGGAGGGTGGCCCAATCTATCAAATATTTTCAAACAAGTTTCCTTGAGCGACAGAATGTATGTGTAATTAACTCATTCACTACCATTCCCAAATTTATTTGGGAATTGAAAAGTGTGATGCGGAGCGCCATTCCCGAATATGTTCGGGTTTTGTTTTTTGTCCATGTTAGCGCTTTTGTTACAGTTACAGCTGTAACTAAAGCGCTACATACATTTTGTACAGCTAAACTCATAACTACAGACACATAATTTTGGAATTAACTCTTTTTTGTCTGATGAAAGAAGAGAGTCTAAGGTTTCTTACACTGAATTGAATGTTTATGTAGTCCTAAAACTCAATATTCTGTGGGTTCTGGAATTTGAGTGACAATGATTTTAAGCCCTTGCTAAAACATATGGTGATCAAAATGAGTGAGAAAGCTGGACCAAGTAAGAGGGCAAAAACATATTACAGTAAAGTCTCGTTATATCGATATCGGTTATATCGATAGTACTGCTTATTACGATACTATTTCTATGAACGCAAGGAGAAAATATACATGCCGCAGGATCGGATATATCGATAGTCCGGTTATATCGATATTTTTTCCGACTCCCGAGAATATCGATATAACGAGACTTTACTGTACTTTCATACGGAATGGGAGGTGGACTTTTTCTTCACAATGTCATTTTCAAAATGCGTTTGCCTCATGTGTCAGTCTACCATCGCAATACCAAAGAAGGGAAATGTGGAGCGGCATTTTCGGACTGTTCAGGGAAAATACGACATTGACTTCCCGCCGAAAAGCCAGTTGAGAAAGAGAAAGGTGGACGAACTAAAATCCCAGTTGTCCGGACAGCAGTCATTTTTCACTCAACATACTTCAAAAGCAAAAACCGCCACCGAAGCATCGTTCCGGGTGAGTCACGCCACCGTTAAAAACAACAAGTCCTTCCAAGACGGAGAGATGGTAAAAGAAACATTCATTGAAGCAGCTGACTCCTTGTTCTGAGACTTTAAAAATAAGGCAGATATTATCTTCAATCAAAGCTCTGCAGCTGTCAAGACATACAGTTACACGGCGCTGTGAAGCCTTGGCTGAGGATTTAACCCAGCAAATGTGGAAGGACATCGGAGATTGTGAGTGTTTCTCACTGCAGTTGGACCAATCTACAGATGTGAGTGACACAGCCCAGATGTGCATTTTCATTCGTCTGGTGTTTAGTGTTCTCACTGCAAAAGAGGAGCTATTGACAGCACTCCCCATGAAAAAACAGACGAGCGAGGAGAGGACATATTTCAGACTTTTTAAAAACTTTGTCGAGAAAACTCAGCTCCCAGTGTACGAATTGGTGTCTATCACCACAGATGGAGCACCTGCAATGGTTGGGCGTGTGAATGGATTTATTGCCAAGTGCCGGCAGGATGACGTTCCCAGACTTCTTGAATTACCATTGCATAATCCACCAACAAGCGTTGTGCGATAAAATGCTCAACATGAAAGAGATCATGGATGTGGCAACGAAGATCGCCTGTTCTATTAGAGCCAGATCTCTTCAAAGACGGTTATTCTGTGCACATCTGGAGAAGGCTGACTGCGACCACGATGAGTTGTTGCTACATACTGATGTGAGATGGCTTAGTCGTGGGAAATTCCTCCAAAGATTTCAAGAACTCTGTCCGGAGATTAAAGAGTTTTGCCGTGTATCTGGGCATGCAGAATACAAGCAACTAAATGATGGTCAATAGCTGTTGGACTTGGTATTTTTAACTGATCTGACAAACTTGTTGAATGACCTCAATCTTGAGCTGCAAGGAAAATATAAAACAGTGACCAATATGATTAGCTCCGTTAACGCTTTCAAATGAAAGATGCAACATTTAACCTCAAAGCTGCAGCGCCATGATTTGGCAAATTTCCAGAACCTGGCGTCAGAGCTGGAGACACAAGGGAAGGCCCGTGAGCAACTTGACGGTGCACGCTACATGGAGCAGATCAACGATTGTCTGTCAGAGTTTGACAAACGCTTTCAAGACTTTTCTTTGCTCGAGCCAGTGGCTAGATTCATGTGCTATCCTTTTCAGGAAGATGCTGAGGTTGATTCACTCACATCAAACATTGCAGCACTGTTTCACTTGAGCTCTTCTGGAGTGGAAGATGAGATTTTGACTCTACAAACCGACATTGAGCTGAAGTCCAGGGCTCATGGACAGTTCTGGAACTTACTCACAGAGGAAAAGTACCCCAACATGAGGAAATGTGCTACCTCCTTGACTGCATTGTTCGGCTCCACTTACTTATGTGAGTCAGCCTTTTCCTACATGAAGATCATTAAGTCCAAATACCGTTCCACCATGACTGATGAACATTTGGAAATGTGCTTGAGGCTGGCTGTCAGCAGCTACTGTCCGGACTATGCATCCTGGCTGATTCAATTCAGTGCAAGTCATCAAAGTAAACTCAGGTAATTACCAAAAATGTTAATAGTTATTTATTCTTCTTCTTCTTCTTTTCCTTTCGGCTTTTCCCCTCGGGGGTCGCCACAGCGAATCAATGTCCTCCATCTATCCCGGTTTTGTGCATCCTCTTCCCTCACACCAGCTACCTTCATGTCCTCTTTGACCATATCCATAAACCTCCTCTTCGGTCTTCCTTCTCCCGATATAGTCACTCTCTCTCCTCTGGACATGTCCAAACCATCTCAGTCTGGCCTCTCTGTGTATGTGTAGATATTTATTATGTAATGTATATGTAGTTATTGTGTGTGTTGTGCAATATTGGCTTATTCAGTTATGCAAGGTACATCAACATACATTGTACATACAAAGAATCCTTCATACATTTGAAAATAATTATGTTTTGATTTTTGTAGTGGGTCGATCATTTTGACTTGGTTGTTTTAGTAGCTCGTATGCTGAAAAAGTGTGAGCACCCCTGGTTTAGCTATTTATGACAATTTGGGTCACTTTAGACAGTTTTAAGAATGGAATATTGATGCTCATGATGCTTATGGCATCAATCACAACAGGGAGGGTGTGCGGCCACAGGTGGTTCAACTCATCCCAGCTTCATCCGAGGTCACCCACGAAACCCGAATTTCTGGAAAAGGACACGAACTGCCCCCCGTCGACATACCGTCGGGATTGGCGCAGATGAAGACGCGGACGCTGCGGCCGCTGGGGACGTGGTGCGGCGGCAGAGCCAGGACGTTGCCACTGATGGCCGCCCTGCGCAGCGCAGACTCCCGCGGGCAAGGCTGCCGGCTGCCCACTCCCGACGGCCACATCGGGGTCGACTTCCAGCGTGGCTGCGCACAAAAAAACGCGCGGTATTAGTGTGCGGCTCACCCCGTGAACTAAAAAGAAGGAAGGGGAAAATGTGATTGAATTTGGCCGAAAGATGTCATGGTTGTGGGTGGGGGGGGCACGGGGGGTGGGGGGGGGCACATGCAAACAGCAACGAGGTGTGTGTGTGTAGCATGCACGTGGTTTCACGCTAAACGGACAAAAAGGCAACACATAACTGGAACAGACGAGCAAGGCAAGCATCGGCCGTGTTCGCACCCCCCAGGGAAGATGCTTGCAAAACCGAATAACCACCGAGGGTGCTTATTCCGCCGGGAACAGGTGCAGCAAGCAAGTCGCCCTTTTCCAAGAGTTGCTCAATCCGGCGATGTTTGTTTGAAAAAAAGAGAGAGGGACAAAGAGGGGGTAAAAAGGGACGAAAAGTTGTCAGATCAACTCTACATGAAACCAACCCCCCGTAAAGGGACAACTAAAAGCAGCGAGGCGACGCATCCAAGGGACAAGTAATGCACGAGTCAGGCTCGATCTTCGTGCTCACATTCATCCGCTTCATTTCGCCGCTTCCGGTGTGATCAGAGCGTCGGGAGGGACAAAAGCAGGACAAAAACGCCCATCAGGGTGGTCGCAGGACGGGAGGACTGTTGCCGCTCGCTGGGCTGATGATCTCCGCCGCATCCCGCAGCCTCTGCCAGTCGAGCGGGCTCTGGCTGGCGCCGAAAGCGACGTCAGGTCGTCCACAGTTAAGACGGAAGCGAGGTTGGGTTTTCAAAATAAAGCGTACCCCGCTCTGGGGTGGAGAACATTCATCAGCGGCTATACATTCGAACAAGGGAAAAAAGGTGTTCTGTCTTGTTAACCTACTATACATGTAAAACGTCGAATTCCACAAGAGTCAAATCTTTCTTTTCGCAACTGTAATTTTGCCTCTGTTTTTTACTTTGAAAACAAACTTGGTTGTGATCAAGTTTTGATTTGGATGTCGAACTTGATATCGTAACATTGGAGTTGCTAACTCAACTGTTTCAAACCAATGGCGGGCAGTCCATGTATTTGCTACTACCACCTGTAACACGGTGGAAAACACCGCCATTACAATAGGCAGACTGGGTTATGTCTGTCCTCAGGAAGTGGCGCCACAGCTTCAACATTTTATTAGGCCATGTTGAGTCACGGTCACAAATAGTTTCCGTTTCATGAAATATTCTGTGTTGTGTTGAATCAAATCCAAACATTTGAAGCACCTAATTGAAATTTAGATCTGCTCAAGCCCACACACTCGTGTCAAAAATGTGATGCGATGTCTGCCACTTATTTTCCATTATAAGGTTAAAAGGCTTTCCCCCCTCTCTTTCTGTATTTTTGTACATAACTGAGCATCTTCATTTTTATTAAGTTCAAAGAGTTGATTGTTCTGTAGCCACAAGGGGACATAAGCCAGTGTCTTCTTGTGCCGGTCCCAAATCCGGATAAATACAGACGGTTGTGTCGGGAAGGGCATCCGATGTAAAAGCTCGGCCAAAACAAACATGCAAATCAAACCTCTGAAGATGGAGGACACTGATTCGCTGTGGCGACCCCTTGAAGGGAAAAGGAGAAGAAGACCACCTGTAACACGATGCAAATGTACTAGCTTTACAATACAATAGAAAATCTAAATGACAGCAATTTTTCATTTATGAGCTGCTAAGTTCAGCAACAAAGTTTTTTTTGTCTCGAAACGTCACAACTAAAATTACAACATATGATACAAGTCATATCATACAAGCGTTTGTCGGTCAAACTTAAAAATATCTCAAAAACCTCATATTCTCGGAACAAAAAAAGTCAAGACACAGTCAGACTTAAAAAAATATCTCAAAAAGCTGTTATTCTTGGAACAAAAAAAGTCAAGACATCCTCATTTTAAATCAGTGTGAAAAAGGCTATTAGGGACACTTGAAGGACAACCAACACCATTTTTTTGTTTTCTAACTGACATCAGAAAAACGTTTTATAGCATCTAAAATACCCAAAATACACAGGTTGATATTTTTAGTCAAATGCAAAACAGCAATAAAAATGAGTGAAAGTGTCCTAAAACTACTTCAAAATGACCTCGGAGATGCGGAGTTTCAGGAGGTCCCGCCCCCTTGTTCGTGACGTCACGCCATGACGTCTTGCCTTGCTCTAGATTCAAAACAATGGCTTCAGATTCATCCAGTTATGAATATGATTCAAATAGTTATGAAGAGGAAAGCATGATTTTTTGCAATCAATTAAAGAAGTCCTTCCATATCAATTCGAGCCGTCAGGACTCCAATGTAGCGTCCCAGAAAATGCAGCAGGTGGCGCCCAAGCTCCGTTGGAAATGGGTTGATTTGTCTGCTGGGAATTTGTGTCAACTAGTATCAAATAGTAGTCTTGGTGCAACACACAACGATTCACCATTGTGTTATTTATTTGTTTTCCTTCTAATTTCGCCATCAACATAGATCAACACGAAGTTTTCAGACCAAACAAAGTACCCAAAAGGCACTGTGTGTCGCTTTCTCCGCCAGGGACGTTCTAGTCGTGACGTCACATCAGGTATTATCATCAACTCGAAAACAAGACTTCCTGAATATTCAGCGCAAGTCTTAAAACATAAAATATAGCTACAGTAAAGTCTCGTTATATCGATATCGGTTATATCGATAGTACTGCTTATTACGATACTATTTCTATGAACGCAAGGAGAACATTTACATGCCGCAGGATCGGATATATCGATAGTCCGGTTATATCGATATTTTTTCCGACTCCCGACAATATCGATATAACGAGACTTTACTGTATATGCCGTGGAATCGTTGTAAAATACGGCAGTCATTTGAAGTGATTTTAAAAATTATGGACGTAACTTGTCCGGTGGCGTCGGTTGTCCTTTAAAGGAATCTCTGATGAAAAATTGCTGTTGATTTGGATTCTATTTAACAAGAGCACAGTGTCAAGTCACCCAGCTATTAAGATCTTGCCTCTGCAGCAAATGGCTGTGGGGAAAAAAGCCTTGTACGGAGTCAAATTCGGTCTAAATTGAAAAATAGAATTTTATCTTCAACATATATCCATTTTTATTAACAATCAGTATAATTTGCCTTGGCTGTGTAAAATGATAAGTTTAAATTGTAGTCAAATCAATTCCTTTGTATTCATTTAATGGCGAACACAGTTATTGGCATCTAGCGAAATGAAATTACGCTGAAGTGGTTCAAATAAATACCCTTAAAAATGTTTATGTAATGTTTTCCAAAAAATAAAGAAGTGTTAATAGATTTATTGTCCTGGCAGCAACTGACAGTTGTTTTGATTTTTCAATGTCCCTGTTGGAAAGTGCATTGAGTTAAAATATTAAATATTAAAATTCCTTATAAATCCCAGATTTCGTTCATAATTTCAGTTAGCCACTCCGAAGGCTTGACTTTAGGGGTTGAATGACGGGAACATTTTGGTTTGGAATAAATATTTAGCTTTTAACTCATTCACTGCCAGAATATGTGCAAAAATGTGTCCACTCCAGTGCCAGGGTTTCTGTAATTTTCACTCAAATTTGCGGACCCACAGAATATTTAGTTTTAGGACTACATAAACATTCAATGCAGTGTAAGAAACCTTAGACTCTTATTTTATAAGAAAAAATAATTAATTCATAAGTCATATGAGTCTGGAGTTATCTGAGCTTGAAATGGGGGCAGCTGTACCAAAGATGAATGCTGCCCCTTGTTGAAAGTGAAAATATATTGCCAGATGTCTGACCAGTGCTTTATCTGCACCCCTCCCCGCAAGAAAAAAACAAAACCCGAACAAATTCGAGAATGACGCTCCATGTCATATTTTCATTCCTAAATAAATTCGGGAATGGCAGTGAATGAGTCAGTGACATCAAGAAGATTGCGTTACGAAACGCACCACATAAATATAGCCAGTCGCCTTGCCTTGCTGCTCCTCAACCATTTGTGCAATGTGGTTATCGTTGGCAAGCGAACCGCTCTTATTCATGCTTTCAAAATACTCTCGCACCCGCAACATCCAAGCACATTTTGTTTCTTCGCTTGGGATTTGGCACAAAAAGAACACACAAAAAAAGGTGGTGCATCGATGCATCTTTCCTCCCCCGGTGTTTACGTTCATATGTCTGATAAGACTCCTCGCAAAGACAAAACCCAGGAGGACCCCCCTAACCCCTCCCTGCAATAAAATGAAAGCTCTGCATCGTTGGCTGTCAGATCAGTGGAATCGGAGTTCAGGAGAAAGCAACTCTGTCCGCGAAAAAAACAAAACAAAAATACACTATTTGTTTCAAGTTGAAACTCCACAACCAGACCGAAGCTCGACAAAAGTTATTTCCTGGGTATTTTTCCCAGCCGCAGGGAGCTCCTTTCATCGCGACCCAATTAAGCACTTTTTGTTTACGCTCCTACCGTGACCTTTGCCGCTAATTGATTTGTCGAGGAAGGAGCGTGTAACGCTCCACCGTACGCGCCTCTTCTCTCTTATTTCCTGGAAACTTGACGCGCCTTTATTTCACTGATGAGTCATTGTTAGCCCCGTGAAATGCACTTGCCGCTTTCTCTGCATATTAAAGCGTCGGGTTGCCAAGTACAAGCCGGACATGGTCTGACGACGTACCTCTATGGTGGCCAAAATCCATCATAAATCCTTTAATGCTGCAATAATGATAATCTGTAAACTGATAACATGATCAATTGTCCCTGAAAGCGAGCCACCCATTCCCCTTATGATCCCAACTAATTCCAATGTTGTTTAAAATATCGAATTTGAAGGCCACGTGACAGAACTTTCGGGTGTCTCAAAGCGCAGGCTGGTGTCCAAATTCTCGCCGACTTCAAATCTAGTCTTCAAATCTGGCCTCCGTTGCCATAGAGACCTTCCTGCAGCCTCGCAGGTGCTGGTCGTTCCAATCAGTGGCAGTCAAAAAGACTCCCGGCACGACCATTCAGCGTCGGGTCATTGTATGCATGTGTATGCATTGTATGCTGTGCATGTGTTTGTTTCACCTTGGCGGACTTTTACTCTTGGTTTTCTTTTGATACTTTGTATTTTTTCTGTTCAGATGATTTTGATGTTTTAGATTTTGTTCCTGCTGACTTTATTTTAATAAAATTTGTCAAACACAACCTCCTGCTCCCTCCTGTCTGCTTTTTGGGATCCACAACCACCATCAACACCTTGCAAACCGTGACAAGTAGAGCCTGGGGTTACATGATGCATCCATTAGACCAGGGGTCGGGAACCTATGGCTCGCGAGCCACATATGGCTCTTTTGATGATTGCATATGGCTCGCCGATAAATATTACATATTATAATACATATTGTCGTTTTTTTCGTCGTTCATTTCCCGTTGGGGCTGCAGTTGGCGGAAAGTGTAATTTTGATTGGATGACACTGACCTAGAATGGCCGAAAGCGCCATGTTGATTGGATGATAGTGGCCGTCATGTTGAAACAGGTAAACGCCCCTTTAAATGAGCCCAACTTGTGCACTTCAGCATGAATGCACCGCAGCATTAGAGGAGAGAAAATGTTCTGATTCTAATTTGCAATGAAACAATACCATCGATGAAACAGTCGAATGTCAGTGACATTTTAACAAGCCCGATGTTAACGTTAGCATCAACATACTTCTGCGAGAAGTAGATTTCAGATAGCAAGTGTGGAAGCTTATGAGCCGTGTGCAGGCTAGCTCGCAGTAACTTCGCCTCTGGACCGGCAAATTGAATTTCATTCCGATCGTTTTCCTGGATTTTTACCAAACACGAGGAATGGAAAACCATCCATGTTAACGGTGAGTACTATCACAAAGTTATTTTAAATAATACATTCTGATATTTTGTTGAAAAGCGGCCGCGCGTGCGCGCGTGTGTGTGTGTGCGCGCGCACACGCGAGCATTTGTATGTGCGCGTGCGTGTGGCTCTCGCTGAAAAACATTTCTAAATATTTTACTTTTATGGCTCTCTTAGTCAAAAAGGTTCCCGACCCCTGCATTAGACGGTGGTGTGCTAAAGGGAATACCAACAAAACCGTCAGAGAGGTCACTCAAACTTTATTAATAGATTACAAATCAGCTTTTTGACAACCCCCTTTACTCTCAAAATGAATAAAGAACAGTTTTATTGTTTTCTTTCAGGTAAAGTACCATATTTTCCGAAATATAAGGTGCACCGCTTATAAGGCGCACCTTCAATGAATGACGGACAGTAATTCCTTGCTATTTCGCGGTTCAATTATCGAGTCCCTTGATGCTTCGCAGATTTTTTTCATACGTAAACCCCCCCAAAAAGCCGCAAATGGGGGAAAAAGTCACTACCGTACAGTACTGTAAAAGACCAGCGGGTCATAGAGAGTAGCATTCAGCATTCATTAGATTTGCGGTTGTTATTTTTTATTTTATTCATCCATTTTGAGGCATTACTGTGCTGTAAATGCACAAAACCGAACATTAGTTCAGGGACCAAAGACATCTGTTTCATTTGGCCACACCTGACGATGAGCTGTCTATTTCAGTCATTGTGTTGAGGAGATCGTGGAACCATACAGATACATCTTTGCTCAAAAGAAAAAAACAATGGCAACAATTACCTATTACAATGTTCCTTGTAAATCGTCTTCCGAGCCTTCTGCAGGACCCTTGACGCCTTCTAAAACTTAACTTATTCAGTAGAGTACCTGAAAATAAAAAAATATACAGGTAACATCCGATTTACGACCGACGCGATTTACGACCACCCGTACTTACGACTGCCAGCCTTTTTTTTCCTACGGCTGCCACCGCTACAGCCAGCAATGCGACAGAGACAGAGGTCCGTGCAGGACTATTTATTAAGCTACAACACAAAGCACTGGTCCCAAAAAGAGGACCAGGGGAAATAATCACAAATAAAGAATAGCTAAAATGACAAGTGGGGGGCGGGCAATGGCAACCCTGACAATGGCGAGAAGCAACTCGCACACGATGGTGCACAAACGGAACAATCCCAAAAGGATGACGGGATGTGGGGGGCTCGGACAGAGCACCGAACACAAAGTCCAGGGTAATACAAAGTACAAATACAAGTTGACAGCGTCCCGTTTTCGTACCCGCTGTCCCGAAGAAGAAAGCGGGTAGGTGTGGCCCCCCGCTGTCAATCCGAACGTGACAATATCGTGCAAGTAGGATGTTTATTTGCCGGAGCAGCATTGCACAAAAATACGATACAAAATACCTGTTTTGTAACAAACGCGAACGACAATTTTCTCCAGCATGACAGCACGGCAATCGGGGGGAGGGATGGGGTGTCCACCGACGCCAAGGTGGAGCGGGAGGGATCGCCGCTACACAAACGCAGCGTGGGGCTCACCGTCGGCGCCGCCACCTCTTTGAGACAGGTGACCTCTTCTGGCTTCTCCATGTAGCGTGCACTGTCTCGCTTCTCCGTTTTTTGTCTATCGCGTCTGGTCCCGGTCTGCATTAACCGCGGTAAACAAGGGATTTCTGTCTTTTAAAACTTGTTCCTTATATAAGGCGCACTGGGTTTTTAGGTGCATGGTTAGCTTTTGAAAAACTTGAAGGCGCCATTCCAGTGGCTGTTGCAATATATCCAGGAGTAAGATACATGTCACAGAAGAGGCTTGTGATCGGATCCTCACTTGTTCCCCCCTGCTGATTACAAGTTATTCGAATGTCTTCTCCTTTGTAGTCTTCTGAGCTTTACACATGCGTGTCTTTTGCTTCGATGAAACCTCTGGCCACACATACTGTACATGAGAGTGGCTACGCAGAATTCTCACTGAATAACAAAACTCAATGTTCACGTTGCTCATACTACTGCTCTTTACATTTGCTTGAATTTTGCTTGTTGGCGCCATTTGAACCACCCCCAATGACCCCTGTGTCATTGGGGGTTCAGGGGCTCCACAGGTGGGTCATGGGTGTCAGAAAGCGCCTCCAGGACGCGGCATAGCGTTGCAGCCTTCTTAAATAGTTTTTTTAAGCAAAAGTCTGGCCGGGCTGTCAGGCTGAGAGGGCTAATTGTGAAGGAGTTGGCAGATGGTTCAGCCTTTTTTTCCCCCTCTCGCACACTTTGAGTTGGTGATAAAGTGAATGAAAAAGTGGACGGCCAGTGTAGCATTTTTTAAATCTGGCTGAATATCCATTGGTTCTGGAAAGTAGGTGTAATATCGTGGGACTGCAATTTCTTTTGAAAGCGCCACGTTTGGCTTCCCATCTGAATGAAGCACGCCGCAAATGGCAACGACAGAACGAGCACGCCATTCATTCGGAGCAGAATTGGAAGCTAATGAGCTCCCGCAGGATGGGAGACACTTTGGCGCACTGACAGATGAGTCTCCAGTGGTGCTCTTGTTAGCCTTAGCTTAGCTCGCCAAATAATCGGGCAGGATATTCATGTTCTCAAATATAACCCCACCACTTGATATAGATGCCTGCTCTGCTGTTTGTCCTGATTCCCGATCCAAATATTAGGCCAAAATGAATTTATTGTCAGAAGCTCTTCAATAGCTTCTGATAGCATGCATAAATTGAGTTGTGGAGGCCAAGATAAGGAAGATGAATCAGTAAATAAAGTCAAATTGAAAAAAAATCATACAATAAATACGAAAATGCTTTTAATAAAAAAAAAAAAAAACAGAAACTACATGTTTTTTATTTAACCAAAACATTACTCTAAATATTGCAAAAACGTTTTACGCTTTTGTGCTAGTCAATGAATACTTCACAAAAGCTTCCGGAGTTTAATTTAAATGTATTTATTTCAATAGTGCAGAAATAAATACATCGACCATCCGGAAGAAGAATTATCCAATACTCAGTGAAAAAAAATAACCTTGCCCATGACCTACATTCTAGATTAACTCATTCATTGCCAGACGTGCAAAAATGTGTCCACGCCAGTGCCAGGGTTTTTGTCATTGTCAACAAATTCCAGGACCCACAGAATATTGGGTTTTAGGACTACATAAACATTCAATACAGCGTTAGAAACCTTAGTCTATCTTCTTTCATCAGAAAAAAATGAGTTAATTCATAAATTATATGGGTCTGGAGTTATATGAGCTTGAAATGAGGGCGGCTGTCCAAAAAACAATGCAATACATACTGCACATATTGGTTTATATAGGCTTTAACAACAGCTGAAGCTGGAACAAAGCACTAACATGGAAAAAAGGGAAATGCTGCTGCTTTGTGGAAAGGAAAAAACATTGCCAGAGGCCATTGCCAGAGGCCATGGCCAGCGCTTTATCGGCACCGAAGCATGAAGAAACAAAACTTGAACAAATTCATATTTTCAATTCCCGAATAAATTTGTGAATGCAGCGAATGAGTTAAAAAAGACAAACAAATAAACAAAAAATACTAAAACAAAACAAAAATGAAGCAGTTTTCAGTCTAAAAACTAACGTGATTTCAAGCCAATTAGAATCAAACTTACAAAAATGAAAACTCCCAAAACGCTAACCCATTTTTCATCATTTCAGTTTTCATATTCTTGGGGGAGCGTGGAGGTATGTGTCTACCGAGTGATGAATTGCTTCCTCTTTCCCACTGCTCCCCTCCAAGAACTTGAGTGCCATCAGCAGTTATTTGGGCCAAGAGTAACAAACAATTAGCTATCTTGCTAGCTAGACCTTCACCCTTAAAATATGTCAAGATAACGCATTTAAATTCAATGGAGTGACTACACATTCGTTGCATTGCGCCCAAATCGCCAAATTATGTGCTGTGCTTGCATAACGAGAGTACACGAGTACATGTTTGGACTTTTATATATCCTGTAACACTAAGAAACCAATTTCAACACACTGAAGCTAATGTGGTTTGTGGCATTAGCTGGCTAACGTCTTTCTGACTTTCCCTTGTGCGTGTGTGTGCGTGTGTGTACGTGCGTGTGCGTGTGCGTGTGTGTGTGTGTGTGTGTGCGTGTGCGTGCGTGTGTGTGCGTGTGTGTGTGTGTGTGTGTATGAAGAACACCCATTTCAATGACAACGATCAACTCATTCAACATGGAGGACGTATGTTTTGGTTCAAGTGTGTTCATCCTCTTCCTCGTGTCTGCCACCATTCTCTGGCGGCAATTGTTTTGCCCCAAAGCCATTTGGATCAAATCGATAAGAAGGCCATGAGACAGTGTTCTGGCCCGTTGCTATGACGATGTCGCAAGAGCTCCTCAGGTAAACTAGGCTATGTTGAAATTACGCTGGTGTGAAAGTGTGACATGACTTTACCACTTGCCCTCTGTGACCGTGACACCAGTACCTTCGGCATGTAAAAATTGGCAAGGCGGCCTTGAGCAACACATTGAACCACTGATAAAAAGCAACGCCTGCATAAAAACAGTCCAGTGGGTTTTAGGTGCTATGAAAACGAATCAAGCGTTTAATGTGTCCCCGCAATGCTTCACAAACCCTCTTTTAATACGCTATTCGGTGTTGTGGGAGCACCCCTAACATTGTTGTTTTTTTTTTGCTGTCATCGTTTGAATTATATGGGACAGGATTCTGCCGGTTTGAGGCAGATTATGTTTACATAGCAACACAAAAAAGGAAGAATGTGATTGCACCACATCGTCGTCCCCTCTTGTCATCTAAGACGTGAAGTGAACAGGTCAAACTGTGAAGTAAACATGAATCCAATTTCCTGGAAGAATTTATAAATTGGCATTCTCGAAAGCCCAGAATAATAAATATGTTCTCTCTATTTGTTCCATTTGAACATGCATTTGTGCATGTGCCGAAAACACGGCATTAAAATTGAGCTAAAATTAGAAAAGGGATCCAGCTCAGGTTTGTAGACGCACGGCCGTGATCATCCATCTGGCTGCAAAAAAAAGGCTCCTCCTTGATACTCCATGATTACGTTCAATGAAGAGTAGTGGGCTTCTAAAAATAGCTCCACCAAGAAATCATTTGCCATGTTTTACCCCCACAGGATACAGTATGTATGTTCACAAGCATATGTGTACACTGTGAGCTTTCTGTCTCTCTGGGGCACATTGGATGCTGTTTTGTGACTGTCCCAAATTATTTTGATGGAAACATGAGCATCCGCGTAGAGGAAGGCATGAATAAATAGATAAATTAATACATGAATTAATATGTAAATAAACAAATTAATAAGTAGTCAAATAAATGAATAAAGCCATAAATAAATAAATAAATGCATACATAGATAAAAAAAATACATAAATAGATAAATAAATAAAGACATGAAGGAATAAACGAGTGACTAAATGAATAACAAAATAAATAAATGAATATGAAAACATATAAATAAATTGATGGATAAATGAATAAATAGATACATTAATAAATGAATGAATACACAAATAAACGAATAAACACATGAATAAATGGGTGATCAAATAAATAAAGATATAAATTCATAAATAAATTAAATATAAATAAATTAAGACATGAATAAATAAACAAGTGAAGAAATAAATAAATGATTGAATAAATGAATTAAATAACTAAATAACTGAGAAAATATATAAATAAATATATGGACAGATAAGTAAATGGATACAACAATAAATAAATAAATAAATAAATAAATAAATAGCTGAGAAAATATATAAATAAATATATGGACAAATAAATAAATAGATACATCAATAAATAAATGAATGAATACATCAATAAATGAATAAACAAATAAATTGGTAAGCAAATAAATATAGAAATACATAAATAATAAATAGATAAATAAAGCCATGAAGAAATAAACAAGTGAATAAATAAATATATAAATACAATAACACAATTTTGTTTGTTGTACTAAATTCATCCTGTCTACTTGATAACTAATGTTAAGCAGATTCCTTACTTACAGACAGTGTATTGTAGGTGTTCAAATACCTGACATGTTTCGGCGACTACTTCCGCCTTCGTCAGAGTGTCACGGATGTTGCTGTGACGCGCCATTTTCAGCTGGTGTTGCTATGAGGGCGTGACCTACCTGTCAGAACTGACAGGCAAGCCACGCCCCCCGCTGTCCGCTCGTCCCTCCAGGATGCTCTCTTTTGAGAGAACCACATCATGGACTGGGAGAAGGCCAGAGTCATCCGCACCGAAGACAACAAACATCAGCGCTGGATCAGGGAGGCCATTGAAATCCGAAAGCGAGGACCAAGGACCATCAACAGGGATGAGGGAGCTTACATGCTCTCTACTACCTGGAGCAGCATCCTGGAGGGACGAGCGGACAGCGGGGGGCGTGGCTTGCCTGTCAGTTCTGACAGGTAGGTCACGCCCTCATAGCAACACCAGCTGAAAATGGCGCGTCACAGCAACATCCGTGACACTCTGACGAAGGCGGAAGTAGTCGCCGAAACATGTCAGGTATTTGAACACCTACAATACACTGTCTGTAAGTAAGGAATCTGCTTAACATTACACAATTTTGTTGTACTCAATTAAAGAAAGTTAATAAAAAGAGACTGTTAAAAAACACAGGTAATTACAGTCGTACAGTTCTGTAGTACCCTAGTTGCTGGTTGCCATGTCACAGTTTACTTTTCCTAGCTTCACTCTAGTACGATTTTTTGAATACCGATTTTCTACCCAGGATTCTTTGCTGTTGGATTTTGTGGTGATAACGATCCACACGCGGTCGTTTGTCGCAGATCCGCCTCACAGCCTACTCTTTGTTCGCCGACTCCCATGTCACTCACCGGAGAAAATCCTGCTTGCTACAGACGTACACATCCATCATCACGGATACTACAGTATATTGTGTGCGTCTGTGTAAGCTCTGTCACGTTTTGCAAGGTGGTGATGGCGGGTGCGGATCCCAAAAAGCAGGCAGGAGGGAGCAGGAGGTTGTTTGACAAGTTGTATTAAAATAAAGGTCAGCAGGAACAAAATGTAAAACATCAAAATCATCTGAACAGAAAAAATACAAAGTATCAAAAGAAGACCAAAAGTAAAAGTCCGCCAAGGTCAAACAAACACATACACAATGCATGCAACAAACAATGCAGCAAACAATGAACCGACACCGGATGGTCGTGCCGGGTGTCCTTTTAAGTGTCAGTGATTAAACGACCAGCACCTGCGAGGCTGCAGGCAGGGCTGACGTCGCTACCCGTTGGTCACCAATCTGATCGGGACGACCAGCACCTGTGCAGGTGCAGGCGGGGCCGACAGCGCCCCCCGTTGGTCGCCAATCAGATCATGACAAGCTCTCAGTCGTACAGGAGTGGTCCATCGATGAGAAGGTTTCTTCAGCCGTCATCTGTACAAATTTGAAGGTTTCGGACGTTTCGCCTCCTATCCAAGAGGCTTCGTCAGCGAACTAAAGTCTGACTGGTCGTATCGGCACTGTTTATATATCCCTAATGTCCAGACATGGCGGCGCCGGACACAGCTATGATAGGTCCCTCCTCTCAGGTTGGGGGGAGCAGAGGACCACTCCCTGTGGCCCCACTGATTGTTCCTACATTCCTGACTAACGACTGGCCCATTTTCCCCACTCCCACCGGTATCACCTCATCAGCATTACGAATGTTGCCTAACCTATTTTGCCTAAGCAGGCTATTGTATGAACGATCCAAATTGAACCTCACCCCACCAGACCGGTTTAATGAAGGATTTTGTTGTTTTATAAGAATCGCTTCTTTTACCCCCCTTTCAAACCATCTATGTTCTTTCGCTAAGATTTTAACCTCAATGTCGTCAAATGAGTGGTTGCTAGCTTTTAGGTGCAAATGTACTGCCGATTGAGGCCCACTTGTATTATCCCTGTGATGTTGATAAAGTCTTTTTTTGAGGATTTGTTGAGTCTCCCCAATGTACTGCTCTTTACAATTTTCATTCTTAGTGCTATTTACAATTTTCATTCTTACAATGTATGGAATAAACTACATTACTTTGTTTTTCATTTGGTACCCTATCTTTTGGATGCACTAATTTTTGCCTTAACGTGTTTATCGGTTTGAAATAAGTTGGAATTTTATGTTGCCAAAGGACTCTTTGTAATTTTTCAGAAACTCCTGCAATGTAAGGTACTGCTACTCCTCTCCTTTTAGTATCTTGAGAATTTTTGGTTTCATTCCCTATTCTTTCTTTCTGACATTTGTTGAATGACCACTGAGGGTACCCACAGTTAGTGAGTGCTCGCCTGATATGTTTTGACTCATTTTCTCTACCTTCAATGCTAGTTGGTATTAGTTTAGCCCTATGCTGGAGGGTTCTGATAACTCCTAATTTGTGTTGTAAAGGGTGGTTAGAGTCAAAAAGTAAGTATTGGTCAGTGTGCGTAGCCTTCCTAAAGACTTCTGTTTTTAGCGCTTCGTCCTCTTTTATAATTACTTTACAATCCAAGAAGGCTAGTTGGTTCTCTTTAATGTCCTCACGAGTAAATTTAATGTTGATGTCTACAGAGTTGAGGTGATCTGTGAAGGATTGAATTTCTTGTTTTTTAATTATGACAAAAGTATCGTCCACATATCTAAACCAGTGTCTAGGTTTTGTCCCCGGGATGGATGTGACAAAACAGGTTAGGCAACATTTGTAATGCTGATGAGGTGATACCAGTGGGAGTGGGGGAAATGGGCCAGTTGTTAGTCAGGAATGTAGGAACAATCAGTGGGGCCACAGGGAGCGGTCCTCTGCTCCCCCCATCCTGAGAGTAGGGACCTATCATAGCTGTGTCCGGCGCCGCCATGTCTGGACATTAGGGATATATATGTAGGGCCAGTCAGACTTCAGTTCGCTGAGGAAGCCTCTTGGATAGGAGGCGAAACGTCCGAAACCTTCAAATTTGTACAGATGACGGCTGAAGAAACCTTCTCATCGAGAGTATATTGTGTGACGATAACCACCTCAAGTGATGATGGGAAGTTACAAAAAGGGCAACTATTTGAGTTGTGTGTGTCTACATACAGCCATTTGTCTGAGATTGTCCACATGAGCGTCCTTTGTGACGATCGCAAAGGCGTGTGCATGATGGAAGGACGACATTGTCAAGAGGCTTTCATTGTGGAGCCTTGCTTATCTATTTTTTATTCACTTGAGCGAGTTCTGAATGGACCTGGGATTTGGCATAATCGCAGCGTTTGCTCAAATCTGTCGTCAGATCTTTTTTTCCCCCCATTTCGTCAGAATATAATAGGAGGCGGATCCAATTATCAATAATTATTTACAGCAAAGTGGCCTCTCACTCCTCCTCGGATGGCTTGAATTGATTTTTATTGTGGCTCTCTGGCTTTCTGGATATTTTGGAAGGGGCCTATTGACTGTTTTATGTTTAGGACAGCCAAGGTGACTTTGTCCTTGTAAAATACCGACTGCATCAAATTGATTTGGAAGAAGGCAACCTTTAAAAATATTCCCCTGTAGTCTGCACTCTCTCTACTGTGTCCTTGTCACACAGATTATGATAATTATTTATTTTTTATATCTCTTTATTTCCATCTCTCGCTGCACCCTCCCTCACTGTCCGTCAAGTCACAGCCATGTGACTTGACGGCGTCGCAGCAGTAAGGGAAGCAATGGTGCGCTATCAGCGTGGTACCTTGCAGGCCCCCGAAGGCAAACTGGGGCCGCGCTGTCTAAATCTGCTTATCGATCCTGTTCTCATCTGAGCAGGGATCAGATGAGACCAAGAGAGAGCAATGATGATCTTGGCCTTTTCCCACAGGCACTCGGCGTGACCTTTCTGCACCCACGCCAACAAAAGGGCATGTTTGTTGCGACACCAGTTTCATGCGTGACACTATTTGTATTTTAAAGTCGATTTATGAAAATGTACAAAGACTCTAGTGCTCGATAGTCCAGATAGAGTATCACGTTAAACCGTAGGTGTCAAAGTCAAGGCTCGCCACATCGTTTTATTCGGCCTGCGAAAGCCAATCAAGGATGTCAAGTGTCATGATACTAAAGTTCGAGACAAAATTTCAAATTGCCCCATGTAAAACACAATAACTGTCATTATTTTCTACTTCAAATTTGAAAACTAGTTATTCGTTAATTTGTTGTGCACTCGAGATGTAATATGTGGAGGAGATGAAACATTCGGATGGTTTCCCCAAATTCATAAGGGCCCTCGAGAGGAAACCGTAACTACAACGCGGCCTCCAGCAAAAAACAAAACAGAGTTTGACACCCTTATAGAGAATAGACAGAATATAAATTTGGATTACAGATTACCTCACAAACAGGCCACAGTACGTGAGGGTAAAGAACTGTGAGTCGGACAGGCTTCTCTGCAGCGCCGGAGCGCCGCAGGGAACAGTCCTGGCTCCATTCCTCTTCACCCTCTACACCTCAGACTTCAACTACAACACCCCAACCTGCCACCTTCAGAAGTTCTCTGACGACTCAGCTATTGTCGGCCTCATTACAGAGGGAGACGATAGGGAGTACAGGGGACTGACAAAGGACTTTGTGGACTGGTGCCAGCAGAATCACCTCCAGATCAACACCGGGAAAACCAAGGAGCTGGTGGTGGACTTCTGCAGGAAACAATCCTCACCTGCACCATTGAACATCCAGGGTTCGGACATTGAGAGGGTGACCTCCTACAAGTACCTGGGTGTTACTCTCAACAATAAACTGGACTGGACAACAAACACGGATGCCCTAATCAAAAAGGGACAGAGTCGCCTCTTCCTCCTCAGGAAACTGAGGTCTTTTGGAGTTCAGGGGTCACTCCTAAAGACTTTCTATGACTCTGTGGTGGCATCAGCCATCCACTATGGCATTGTCTGCTGGTCAGGCAGCATCACCACCCGGGACAGAAAAAGACTGGAGCGCCAGTTCTGTCGTGGGCTGCTCGCTGGACTCTCTGGAGGAGGTGGGCAACAGACGGACGCTAGCTAAACTAAAAGCTATGATGGACAGCCCCTCCCACGCCCTCCTGCCCACCCTGACAGCACTGGGTAGCTCCTTTAGCCAGAGACTATTACACCCGCGCTGCAAGAAGGAGAGGTACCGCCGCTCGTTCCTACCGACTGCTGTCAGGCTTCACAATTCCCAATGATCACATGTGAAAAAAAAAAAAAAAAAAAAAAAAAAAAAACTGGACACTTGTAAATATGGGTTGTTGCAATATATCTAAATGCATTTCTTGATTCTAGACTATGTAGTTTTTTTTAATGGAACGGTTTTGCACATTTACATTTGCACAGTATACAGTTGACATTTTTATTTTGTTATGCTTAGAATATCTTGTTTTCTATCCTTTCACCCCACCCCAACCCCATCCCTTTTCGATTGCTGCTGTGGACTGCAAATTTCCCCATTGTGGGACGAATAAAGGTATTCTGATTCTGATTACATATTTCAAAGTTTCATGCTTAGTTGGCCGCCGAAACACTATGGCCCACAATGGAGGCACAGAAAATCTGGGGTCAATCTGAGGTGAACAGACACAGACTGTTAAACTGTCATCTCCATGTAGGAGATCTGGCCTTGGACGTCATATAGGACTTGGTAAACTCCTTCACAGGAAGAGGTAATTAGCTAGCTATTAGTTACAAATTTATCGGTCCATGGAAAGGACAACAATTAAAATGTCGACGTGTCTGTTGTTTTATGGATGTTGGTGCTTGGGACGTCCAGGGGTGTGGTATTCAAATCCAGAAGACTATGTTTTACTAATGTACATGTATCACTTAAATTTGCAAATACTCTCAATAAATAGCTTGGCAGTCATGAATGGCTGAATCCCCTGCCGGCAGTAAAAGACATTCTTCATGTGTTCGAGCCTTTGTTCACAGTGTCTGATCGAACATCTCTGACACACCCCTGCGTTCAACTATTTTTCACAATTCCTGCTGCTTGTGAGTGCCCCGTTGTCAGCCACGAGTGCAGGCATGTCGCGAAGAGAAGGCAGAAGAGAGAGGGAAATTGTTCTTTGAAGGGTTTTATTTGGGAGCGGTGTTCTACTGTAACAGCCAGTTCGTAAAAAGCAGGTTTGTGCAAGTGACCACATTGTTGGAGTGTAGAAAGCCCCACAACAAGAGTTTCAACAGGTATATTTTCATCGTCCTGCGTAGGCATAAGATCAGCTTGCATTGAACGTTTCAAGGTATTTGGTCTTTTTGAGTGTTTGAAGCCTCACTTCAACGTTCACACAGAACAATAACTCTGCAACCTGCAATTCTTGAATCAACTAATGGTTGCGTCTGGCGCGTAGTATCCAATTTGTTTCTTTTTTCTGTAATTGGACTATTAGGACTGCCAAACTGTAATAGTATTTTTTTAATTGTAAATTGCAAAAAGATGAATTTGTAATTAGACTAAAAAGTAGGCCCTAATTACTTTTCAGCACCGGTACAAGTTCGAACGCACGTGTTCCATGCACACAAATCCTTTGTTAACTGTGGCTTGGATATTCACGAGGATTTCATGGGGGGTGGGCCCAATGCATGTTGGATGACGGTTATTGCCTGTCTCTGCTCATGTTAAAACGGACCATGAAAAGAGATTTGCTGGCGTGTAATGGTGGCCTCCTGTGATGATTTATTCAGATTGGAGCTTTCGCGCACAGAGCGAGTGGAATCGTCATCAAATTGCTGTTGTTGTTTTTTTTTGTACATTCCAGATAGAATGTGACAAAAGCGCTCTTTGAATGTCTTTGTTTTAGACAAACGTGATACTCGCAAATTGTACATTCCTCATGCTGAATTTCAATTTTGCAGCAATTTGCATATTGAAAGCAAAAGATCAGCATTCAGTGAATGGCCCTCTTCAAATGTTGCCGTCCGAGTCTATGAATTTCTGCCTTGATTGTCTTTATCTCCGCATTTGTCCTCACTGATTTGATGTCTTGCACTTTTGCTCTCACTGGTGTGACCTGCTCACTCCGGTGAAGTTGACTTTTTTTAAACGTGCGTGTGAGTGCGTGCGTGTGTGTGTGTATGTGCGTGTGTGTGTGCGTGTGTGTGCGCGTGTGCGTGTGAGTGTGTGTGTGTGTGTGTGTGTGTGTGTGTGTGTGTGTGTGTGTGTGTGTGTGTGTGTGTGTGTGTGTGTGTGTGTGTGTGTGTGTGTGTGTGTTTGCCAGCGAAGAGGCAGTCAGAGATAAAGCACAATGTCAAAGCATGCTTCCGCTCTCTCCACCGAGTGGGAAAATTGACTAGGATTGTCTGTGGCAGTCTTCTCTGGCTCTGACTCCTGATGCTTAAAGTGCTGCGCTAATTAGTTTTCCCTCCATCACACGTGCGCATTCACTCTGCCTTTTGTGCTGCCTTGCTTTTTTTTTCGTACCCTGTTTCTTACGTAACGGCAAGTGTGCTTGCACCTACTTGTGCGGCTTTGCGTGTCACGCAGGCGACATCTCTCAGTTGACTTGGCCCAGCAGTGTTGAAACTGGAGGGAGAGTTTCATTTCGGAACAGTGCTTAAAAATTCATATTTGAGTCTTGATTGCGTGTTAAACTGCCATTCCGCTTAAAGAAGTATTTCAATAACAAAATAAAAGCTGTGAAGTGGGACAAAAAGTCTCTTTCATACAACCGCAAAAGTCCTCGAGCTTAATGCAAACACATAATGGGACATAGTACCACAGACTGGCCAACAAATAACATCTAAGTGGTGGTGTTTTACCGCTGAAAGCAACAGATTTTTTTTCAGCATCAATGGTGCACATAATAGACAAATAATACTACAGCTCTTATAATAATAATAATAATAATAATAATAATAATAATAATAATAATAATAATAAATAATAATAATACATTTTATTTTCAAGCGCCTTTCAAAGCTCTCAAGGACACTTTACAGTCACAGACAAGCATACAAAGAATAACAGTCACAATAATAAATAAAATACAATTATAAATTGAAGCAAGAGATTAAAAAAGAGATAAATAATACGACAGCACTTATCAGCACATTGTATTTGTCAGTTGCAACAAATAAATAAATAAATAAATAAATAAATAAATAAATAGATAAATAAATACATAAATCTGTGTTATTGACATCTGAATTTGCACGTCAGAAGGAGCAGTGCTCAATGAATCATGATGCATACATTATTTGAATGTTATTTTTCTACTCTTTTGTGTAAAGTACAATATGTTTTTTTTCCTTATTAGAAAATACATTAACTCATTCCTCCCGGCAAACGATTACAGTCGTTGTGTTTTTACTTCCGTGTATCCCGAGTCACGCCTCCAGTCGGGCTGAATCGATAACAAATAATGCCGGATGCCGACGACAGGCGGGCCGTGAATGGATGTTAACCCTTTACGGACGATTGTGCTTATAGATCGAGAAAATGAAAGGTAGCAGTTCAAGTGCCGATTGAAACTGATGCGGCACAAGTTACATGTCCCTTTAAAACAGGTTATATGCAGCTTTGCCTTAAAGAGCGGCAGTGACATTATCTCCTTCATGTGCAACACAACTTGCTCTCCTCCATCTTCAAAGCGCCTTCTATTTTTCGTCATGGATGAAATACCACGTAAGTATATGTTGTAACCAGTGACGTGCGGTGAGGTTCATGGCTGGTGAGGCACTGACGTCATCACAGTCAGATTTACAAACATATGAAGTCTACAGAGTATCTTAATCGCCATTTGATTGGCAACAGTTAACGTGTTTTGTTTAAAATGTCATGTCATCCTTCTTGATATAAACTGTAGCATAGAAAAAAAGAATAAAAAAAACGTTATTATCGCGTTACCTTTACTTATAAATGAAGTCCTTGCGCCGCCCCTTCTGCAGAAAAGCATGTATACATACCTTCTTTGTAGAAGCCTTCCTTATCTTTCTTCAGTTTTAAAAGTCTTTCTTTCAATTTGCATATGTAATCCTCCATTCTGAAAATATGGCCAAACAACACGAAAAAATGACTGGATGGTTGCACTTAACTTGCTAACTGTTTACTGTAGCTTTCTCTCACTAATTCTATTCTGCAGCCGAGGAGGCGCAAGAAGAATCTTTGTAATCACCAGCGCCCCCTATCATGTGGCAGGAGAACTGTGTGCCTCACCTATGCACACAGTTTTCTCATCTCATCTCATTTTCCGTACCGCTTATTCCTCATTAGGGTCGTGGGGGGTGCTGGAGCCTATCTCAGCTGTCTTCGGGCACGAGGCGGGGGACACCCTGAATTGGTTGCCAGCCAATCGCAGGGCACACAAAGACATACAACAGTCACTCTCACGCTCACACCTAGGGACAATATGGAGTGGTCAATCTGCCTGCCATGCATGTTTTTGGAGTGTGGGAGGAAACCGGAGGACCCGGAGAAAACCCACGCGGGTCCGGGAAGAACATGCAAACTCCACACAGGGAGGCCGGACCGGGACGCGAACCGGCGACCTCTGCACTGTGAAGCCGGTGTGCTAACCACTCGACTACCGGGCCGCCCTCAAAAATTAAAAAAATAACATATACACTGTAGTTCAGTGTTTATCACGTAAAGTGACTCTACATTATAAACACCAGGTAATCTGTAGAAATTTAGTTCATATACTACTTCATATTCCTTTCATCACTTTGCTGCTGTGAAATGTAAATTTCTCCACTGTGAGACTAATAAAGGCATATCCAATCCAATCCAAAAAGTGTTTGAACACTTTAATAGCGATATGCAGAGGGACAGCAATGCGGTCTCACTGCAGAGCAAGCCAGCGCCGTTCGCATAGTCATTGCACAATCCATGGTGAGGCTCAGCCGGCTGCTGCCTCACCACTCGTCTCCACTTAGTATCTGAACGGTAAATGTTAAAATTCAGCGATTTTGAAAACAAAATCCAAAAATGGTGAAGTTAAATGGAAAAGAACATTAAAGTACAAATCACTAAATAAATATATCTGTTTAATTTATTTTGTCATTTGATATTTCCATGATGACAGGTGAGGCTTGGCCTCACCTGCCTCCCCTGACTGCACGTCACTGGTTGTAACTATTTTATGAGCTATTCAGAAGAGGTTTACCTTGATACTGAAATGCATAAACTAACACTAACTTGTATATGTACCGAGAAATATTAAAAATAAGGAATGTCCCGAATTCTGAACATTCTAACGCTAACGCTATTTTCATGATGATAGTGTTGATCCTGACTTGGTACCCGATGTGAATAATTGTAAGTGAATGGTGAGTTTTCCACTCATAGCAGTACCTCATAGATTTGCATTCTCAATATGATTATTAAAACGGAGGTCTATATGTTTTTTTCCTAAAGAACCCATCTACTGTATATCTTTCCAGATCTTGATGAGAATGAAATAGATGACCATGTTGATGAAGACATTTTGGCATCTGACACAGTCGTGACTGTTGCATTGATGAACTTCTATCACCATTCAAATACTTTCTGGCTGATCAACTACGTGCTTCATACGCTATCTCCAGGAAATCACTCAAATGGTGGAAATACCTGTTCTGGTTTCTAGTGGATATTTGTATTTGCAATGGATTTATACTGATGAAACTCTCTCCAAACCATCAAGTGAAAACCAGAACAGGTCGCCTCCGAAAAAGGACTCAGTTAGAATTCAGGGCAAACTTAGCTCATCAGTTGTTTGGCAATTACAGAAGGAAAAGAAAAAGAGAATGCGTGAAGGAGAATGACACTGCTGCCCTCCTTCATTGGATAAAAAGAGAACATGTAAAGAGTGTGCAAAGAAGAAAATTTGTCGCGAGCCAAGAACAAGTTGTGAGCAATGCAATTCCTCTGCATTCCATGTTTTAAACCATACCACAAATAAAAATATCCTGAATTATTTTAAATGCATTCTATGTTTATTTCATGCATATGTGACTTGTTGTGAGTGCATTTTGTTGTAATTTGCAGGTTTTGAAAAAAAACATCTTCATTAACATTGCAATATTTTTCTAAAACTTCAATCAATTTCACAAAAATGTTGTTATCATATTCTATTATCTGTTATGAAAGTGTACAGGAAGTTTCATAACGATTGAACAACAAATAAAGAAGTTATAACAGTTTATTTGAACACACATATTTAGTTATGAATTTCCTGCTGAAGCCTCTCAGGGAGCACACTACAAAGCTAAGCTGCAGGCTCTGTAGGCTGTGGGGGAAGAAATGCAAAATGCCTGCTAGGGAGGAAAGTGTTAAAACAACACTGTTTACATTTATTTTTAATCAGAGGTGGCTTTGTGTCACTGCATCTTTTTTTAAGGAGATTTAAAAAATATAAATTGTTTTTTATTTATTTTTTGGAGGACATCAGATTTTTCATATATTGTATTTATGTTTTTATCAAACGTTTTATTGATTTTTTTTAAAATAAACAATTATAAAAGAGAAAACATGGTCACATGTTTAAGTGCGTTGTACATCATCTGTTCCGGACATCAAAACTGAACATACATCACATAACCATCTCGATAAAACATTTTACAATTCTTGCACTTCCGCATATGCAATGTTCTGTTCACTGTGCCATATGAGAAAAACATAACGAAATACAGTAAAGTCGGAAAAAATATCCTTATAACCGGACTATCGATATATCCGTTCCTGGGGGCGGGGGGGTGCGTAAATGGAGAATCTTTGTTATGGCATGTAATTTCATCATTGGGTTCATGGATTGCGTATCTAACATGTTTTTTTGTACAGTAGTGAAGTGAAAAATAAAGTTGTGCATAAAATAATAACGTCTTTACACTTTTTAATGACTATTTCCTTTCAAAAATGCAACCAACCAATGCTAAATCGTCAAGTTCTATTCACACGAAGCCACGAACGCCAGCATGTACAATCATATGAAAAACAGTGATTGTTACAAGCAATAAAGATATCTGGATGCAACACAATTAAATACTGTACATGAATGAAAAACCAAAACGTTTACATAACTTACGTGACAGTTCGAGAGTGCCTGAATAGAATGCCGGCGCGCAGCTGTGACGTAGCAATGCAAGACGTCTTGCCGTGACTTGAAGTCATTTTTATTGGTGTTTTATTATACTGCGTGTTTTGGGTATTGTAGATGCTATAAAACCTTTTTCTGATGTCAGTCAAGAAACACAAAAAGTGATGTTGGTTAACCTTTAATGCACAGTATGGAATGTACAGTCATTTTCAAAATCATCACGCTTCAGCAGACAAAACAACAAACGTTGCAAAAAACGCTTGCATTCATATAACAGTACATGTACATAACACTGCAATTAGTACGTATGTATGCTATTTAAAAAAGTAATCTTCTTCTGCTTCCCATTTTTATATTTTAATATAAACAACGCTTTTGTCGATGTTGCAAAAGGTGTGCATTCAGTCGGTTCTTCTTCATCGTCATTATCATCATCACGGGAATCTTGGCTTTGACCTCTGCTGCGATATCCGCACCTGATGAGCTTGGGAATGTCGCAATGTCTTTGTCGACTGCAAAATACGATGCAATGTCGGCACCTTGGTTTTTTTTTTGATTTCCCGATAACAATATGTAAGTTGTAATTTATCGGTACCCATCATGTTAGCGCACGGCATGATTGTAAGTCTTTCTTTTGAACGTTTACCCCCGCGGCAATCCTCATCCTTGTAGATGTAGGATTTCTCTGGCTGCAGCTTGTAAAATAAACCAGTTTCGTCAGCGTTGTATATGTTGTCCGTATATGTTGAAGACACACAGCTGCCGTCTGATACACACGAGCTGCTGTCTGAAAATGGCGTCTGCCCGCGAGAGCTAACGAAGACACGTGACCAAGTTGACCAATGGTGCGACCGATGGCGTGTCACGTGACAAAGTCACACGGCCAAATCGACCAATAGCGCGACCGATGGCGGCTCACGTGACCAAGTCGACCAATGGCGCGACCGATGGCGGCTCACGTAACCAAGACACGTGACCAAGTCGACCAATGGCGCGACAAATATATCGATATAAACAACAAAAATGGCCGACGGGGGATGAAAAGGAGCACCGTAATAACCGGATTATTGTAATAACCGGGTATTGTACTAAACGGTACTAATTATACATAAAAAGACTATAAATGCGCAAGGGAAATGAAAATAGTATCGTAATAAGCGGTACTATCGATATAACCGATATCGATATAACGAGACTTTACTGTAATAATAAGAAAATAAAATAACATAAATAATAATAACAATAATAAACAAAATTAAAACAACTTGAGTTGATTTTTTTTGTTTTTAAGTTTGGCTCGTAAAAGCTTGCACAATTCAGATTTTATTGCGATGACATTCCTTAATTCATAAAAATGACTAAATATATTACTTTATCACATCGAATAGTATTGTTACAATTATTGTTTTGTTTTATGTAAAGCAGAAAAAAAGAGATTCGGAATAAGCCCCAAAATAAAACAATCGAGAAATGATTACTTGCATTTGTATTTTTTTTTTAATGTCGTCGTGGACAGATGTAACTTTCGTTCAAAAAGGACTTTGGAACCGATTGATGGCATTTCCATTCATTTGAATTAGAAAAGATGATTTGAGATTGCACTTAGTAACACGCATGCTGCTGAACAAAGGCCGGATTTGAAAAACATTGCACGTCACGGGATGCCACAAGTCGCAGGGATACACAACGCTGAAAGCTGGTTGGACGGCATATCTGGATTATTGAATGTGTTAAGCAGCAGAAAATGCACACAATCCATTGAGCGTTGTGGTGGAGTCCTCCTTTAAAATAAAAAATAAAAAAATACAAATGAGATGAAAGAGTAGCACTTCAATGGGAGCAGGGTGTGTGTGTGTGTGTGTGTGTGTGTGTGTGTGTGTGTGTGTGTGTGTGTGTGTGTGTGTGTGTGTGTGCGTGCGTGCGTGCGTGTGTGCGTGTGTGTGCGTGTGTGTGTGCGTGTGTGTGTGTGTGTGTGTGTGTGTGTGTGTGTGTGTGTGTGTGTCTGCCCCTGATCAAATCAACACACACGCCTCTATCTCTCTGGAAACCACCAGCCGTCTTTTCATCCGCCTCCTCCAACTCCAAACCGGCTCAGGCTAGTTGCTCACGTCTGTTAGGAAGACGCACGCTGCCACGAACGAGGGTGCGGCAGCAAGCGGCCGTTTGGGGAGGACGAGATGAGCCCCTGGCGGGGTGGTTGTGTGTCTGTTGGAGTGGGTCAGGTGTGTGTGTATATGTGATGTCGGATGTTATCGGTCATGTCGGCTGCTGGCCGCAGATGAGGTCATTAGGCCCTTTAGCAAGACAGATCTCATCCCTCCTGTCCACTCGGGTTAACAAATCTCCCGCTGTGGTCAGTTTTGTGTCGGAGCATGTGACTTTACCTCGCCTCTCCGAATGTGTGTGCACTTTAGTAATTGTGCGTTGTGATGTCACGAGAGGCTGGGTCCTGGAGGGCAAATACATTCCCCTAAGATGGCTTCACCCAGAGAGAGTTTTGGCCCCATCTGGTGGAAGGCAGCAATTCAAACCCCACACGTGTGGCTGTTCACAGCTTGATTGGCAAGCAAGGCTCTTATGACAGAGAGCCTCTTTTGTTTGTTATGCTTAGAATATCTTGTTTTCTATCCTTTCACTCCCACCCCAACCCCATCCCTCTTCAATTGCTGCTGTGGACTGTAAATTTCCCCATTGCGGGACGAATAAAGGTATTCTGATTCTGATTCTGATTCTGAGTGTGGAGGCCTGGGGAGACAAGCTCTGTTGCTGTGCTCTGTGGAGAAACTGATCGCTGCGTGGAACTCATTGCCAGTTAGGACCATACGACAGGACACTGGATTCGGACCCTTGCTAAAGGTGGCTAGGCTATATGAGGAGGACATTAAGAGGGGTGAGGCCTAGAAACTCATGGAAAAGAATTCCATCTTCAGTTTCACCTCAGAAGAGACTTTATTATGATTTAAGTATTGGAAGAGACGCTATTCTTGCCTTTGTTGCTTGTGAATTCCCCCTGAAACCCTTTATTAAAACCTTTGTTTGCATTCAAACCTGTCGCCCATTGCACTCCTTGTCCTGTCCCGCTGAGAGCGAGCCTGTCATGACATTACAGCGTCCAGGGAAACCCTCTCTCCGCTGTATGATTTGTCTGAATTTATTTCAGCGAGGACCTTGTCCGCTTACATTTTCGTGACGCGGCCGAAGGATTGCATGTCTCGGCGTGATTCGTTGTAGTTAACAACACAGAGAGAAGCTTTGCATTGTTTGCGAGCGCCATTAAACACTCAGCCGACATCTCCGGAGAAGACCTATTAGCATAGATTATTTATGGCGAGTTGCTGCTTTTGCATTTTCAGGCGTTTGCTTCTTCATCGGCATGTTGGTTTAGATTGTAAAGCCTACTCAAGCTTGATAACCACACTTGCGCAGCAATTTGTCTTCGCCGCAGGGTGATAAACAACCCTGCTCGCACCACCGGCGATCTCTAAAGAATCGTTTTCTCGAAAAAACATGTCCAGAGGAAATCAAAACTGCAGATGGTGCTTTGGCATTTATTCCAGTTCAGCCTATCTCGAAAAATCTGAAGAGAATCAAGGCCTTCTCAGGTGTCAATCAAACTTGTACGACCTTGAAAATTGATCCCCCTTCGTCTCGCATCTTTGTCCACATATAAAACTACGTGTTTAAGCTGTGACAAAGTAGTGGCCGTGACAACGAGGCGCTCTAACTCATCCACGCCAGCCCACAGCCTTAGTCCACGCACTTGCTGTCAGTCCCAAAAAAATCTCTCACCTTCTCACTCTTTTGCCTCTGACTGCTTATCAGGCATGCACTCGAGGCCCACAATAAGGCACTCTAGATATTTACTGTAACGGGCGTGGATGATATGCATTACCTGTGAAACGCTGCAGTTGTACGACAACGGTGGCTGCTTCGTTCAAGTAGAATTATACCAGGAGGACAATCGGAGTGCGCAGAGGTGAGTGGCAGCGCATCTCCACAAGCGCTTGCTGCTCCTCTGCGGGCCATTCTACCTTTTGCTTTATTGTGAGCCCTGTCACTAACACTACAGAAGCAAGAATTATTACGTATTTGTACCTCACCATCCCTATGCTTGAGAAAAAAAAATATTGATCGTGTTTATTCCACTCTTGGAGGAACAAAATACAGATTAATGACCTCTCCTGCTGTTGAGCGGTGGCGCAAACTAATTATCTAAGTGATGTGTCACCATGATCTGTATCGAGCCCAACTTCACATTTAAGATGGAGAAAGCGCAGACATGCCTTATGGACAATCTTGATTTCAAGTGTCACAGTACTCTATGAATGAATGAATGAATGAATGAATGAATGAATGAATGAATGAATGTAAATAAACACGTAAAAAACTAACTAACTAACTAACAAATAAATAAGCCAATAAATAAAATAAATTTATAAAATTTAAACAGATAAATACGTAACTAAACATGTTAAAAATAAATAGACCAATCATGAATAAGTGAATAAATAAACATGAATAAATAAATAAAAGATCAATACGTAAATAAATACGTTAAAAATAACTAAATAATAAATAAATAAATAAATAAATAAATAAAGCAATAAACACGTTAAATATATATATATATATAAACTTATTAAAAATAAATAAATACGTAAATAGGTGAATAAATAAATTAATAAATACACAAATAAATAAATGAACACATTAATAAATTTTAAAAAGATGAATAACTAAATAAACATCTTAAAATTAAATAGATAAGTAATAAATAAATAAGGCAATATATAAATAAATAAATACAATTGAAGAGATAAATAAGTAATTAAATGTTACAAATAAATAGATAACCAATAAATAAATAAATTGTATTGTCATCAAAGCGGACTTGATGGAATCCAACAACGCGTTTCTTCTTGCCAAGTAGCACCAAGCCGGTATGAGATGCTGATTCACTTCTGCGGGATTCAAACCCAAGCAGCTCATTGATTTTTAAAGTGCAGAGTTTTGTTTCCCCCTTCACGACTCCCATGATGATTTACATTATCTCCTCAATTAGCAAATGAGAGTAAAAAAAGTCGACGTCACCACATGCGTCTTCCCTGAGTTTGCACTTTTGCAGCATCGGGTCAGCGTTAGCCGTGCTTTGCTTGACTGTGTTGCCTGATCGTTTTCGATTTGCAGTTTTGCATTTTCCCGTTGATTGTGCAGTGTGTTTCCCTCTCAATGGGATGCTCGTACATCACTGTCCCACCGGAGTTTTTTTTTTTTTAATCTCCGAAGACTAAACAGGGTGTTTTGTATGTTAAAAAGTATCCCCAACAGAAAGCAATGAGGCATCCCGAGGCTTCACAAAATATCATTCAGGTTGGTTCAATTCCTGCTTTAATTTTAGAGTTCCCACAAGCAAATAACGAGCATCACAGAAATCCAGGCGCGAAGTAAAGGCATGGATGAATGTACGTGCAGTTATGAAAGGAAAATTATACACCAAACAAAAACCAGTGGGGCCCCAAAATTGATCCCTGTGGAACACCATACGAGAGTAACGCAGAGTAGTTTTTTCATACAAACAGAGCATGCATCCATACAGATCTCTACTTCTTCTCGTTGCTCGGAATCACATTTCATTTCTTCCAGTAAATTTCAGCGCTGCCCATGTCTGACTTCATGCTTGTGAAAAGTCAGGAAGTTGGAAGCCAAGTTGGAACAAGACACTTTCTGCCAGAAGGAATGTATCAACAGGCCTTTTTTCTAATGAGCGACTGGGCACAGAAAGCCAGTGATGTCTCCTCTGGTATCTGATTGGACGTCTTCACTCTTGCTCCTGCCTTCCACGGTCCCTTGTTATACTGAGGTATTTATAGGAGCGGGTAGGCCATCGCATGTCAACCACACGCCTTATTAGAACTCTAAAAGGCGGCCGGGGAGATTTCAATCAGAAAGTGTGCATGGACCGGAATCTTGGATCAGGATTAAAAGCTGCATCCTAAATTCTAGAATGTTCACGAGGAAAAACAAAATCCTCACGTGCAACGGAATGCATGTTTGTTCGTCCTTCTTCCCGCAAGGCAGCCAGCGCTCATGTTTGTGTCTTCCGGCATGCCACGGAGTATAGATGAATGGATGGATAGATGAATGGATGGATAGATAGATAGATAGATAGATAGATAGATAGATAGATAGATAGATAGATAGATAGATAGATAGATAGATAGATAGATAGATAGATAGATAGATAGATAGATAGATAGATAGATAGATAGATAGATAGATAGATAGATGGGTTTGGGTGGGTGGCAGGATGGATAGGCGAATGGATAGATGGATAGGCGGGTGGATAGATGGATAGGCGGGTGGATAGATGGATAGGCGGATGGATAGATAGATCCATACAATATCAAACGCGACCTCTCCGATTACATCTGCAATCTCACCACTGTTGCCACAGATACCTTGAAAAAGAAACCTTCGATGATATTAAATGTTAAAAAGTGACTTTCATAATTATAATCAGCAGGTACCAACGACCTCGCTTAACATAAAGTAACAACAACACTCAGTCTTGCCACTTGATTGGAATCGGATTATTCACAGTGACATTTAAGAGTCAACTTTGTTTGATTTGATTATCATTAAAATCAAGACTACCTTTTTTTACTTTGTATAACGACTCTTATTTAAAAAATATCACAATAATGGGTCTTTTCTGAATTTCACTTCGCTTAAGAGGGCCACTTTTAACTTGCCAGGTTCATTTGACTTTTTGGGACGCAGCATTATTGAAGCAAAATAACAATGTGCTGTTGTCTTCAGATCACACAAAAACCAATGAGGATGTATTCCTATCCTAAAAATCCAAATCGCCATGTCACTCCATGACTCCCTGCAATTCCTCACTATGTTCAGGTTTAAAATACCACTTTTTCATGTCTCACGCATTCCGCCATTTAATTATTTGCTGGGTGTTGTGAAGGAATCGAACCCGAATGATGAGCTGCGACACAGTGGGGGTGGGACGGTGGGTGGTGGGGTGCACTTGAAGTAAATCCCCTGTAAAATTTTTGGACGCATGATTAGGAAAAATCAATTTAGCTCCTTGCAACCATTCAGCTGCAGCTTCTTGATAACAATATTATTTTATGGTGTGTGTGTGTGTGTGTGTGTGTGTGTGTGTGTGTGTGTGTGTGTGTGTGTGTGTGTGTGTGTGTGTGTGTGTGTGTGTGTGTGTGTGTGTGTGTGTGTGTGTGTGTGTGTGTGTGTGTGTGTGTGTGTGTGTGTGTGTGTGTGTGTGTGTGCGTGTGCGTGTGCGTGTGTGTGTGTGTGTTGACGACTTGGATGGCAGGACATTTCCAATTACGCTTCAGTCATGATTGATTCAATCGGCTCTTTAGCCTGTGACACATCGTTTAAATTCAGCCTTTAAGTCCCCCTTCCCCATCCGACTCTCTCATTTTCGTCTTTTATCCGCCTCGAGCGTTTGCAGCTGCCACTTATTAATTTTGCCAAAACTAAATTCAAAGTTATCATTATCTCAGCCGGCACAGGCCTAAATATTAAATACGTCATCAAGAGCCCTGGCCACGATTGGATCCAAATGTATGAAGCTGTTCACGTCTCAGGAGGAATACGCGGTTGGGCTCATAAAATGGGTGAGGAAATAATTTATTGAGGAATAGGAGAGAATGAAACGGATGCTGAGAAATCGTCATGCGTGATTCCAACATGAGTGCCGCTGCGGATCAACATCTGCTCGGGAACTCGACCCAATCTTTAGGGGTTCGGTGTCAAGATGGCACATGGTGACCTGAAAGGATCTTAACCCGAGCTGCTTTCTTTGCCATTTAATAAACACAGGTGTTGCAGGAAAAGGTTAAAGATTTAATTTGCATGGGTTGATTTTTCAGCAATTTAAAAAGAAAAAAAATATGGCCGTTCCAAATTTAAATCTGTGCATGTTTATCGTTGTTGTGCAACATGCCAGCCGGCAATGAGGTCAACTAGAAGCGGTATCGGAAATTGATTCAATGATGGAGATTAGGGTGTCTGTGGAATGTTGCGTGATATGTTAGCATTGAGCTAGCTTACCTAATTAACTCATTCACTGCCATTACCTAATTTATTGCTTGTTATATAGCCACACGGGGACATAAGCCAGTGTCTTAATGTGCCGGTCCCAAGTCCGGATAAATACATAGGGTTGTGTCAGGAAGGGCATCCGATGTAAAAGCTTGGCCAAAACAAACATGCGAATCTGAAGCTGGAGGAGACTGATTCGCTCTGGCGACCCATTGATGGGAAAAGCCGAAAGGGAAAGAAGAAGAAGACTGCCATTACCGAGTTTATTCGGGAATTGAACATAGTGACATGGAGCGCCATTCCCAAATTCGTTCAAACCTTTTTACGCGAGGAGGCGATAAAGCGCTGGGCAGACCTCTGGCAATGTTTTTCCCTTCAACGAGGGGGCAGCATTTCCCTTTTGTCCATGTTAGTGCTTTGTTGCAGCGTCAGCTGTTGTTAAAGCGCTATACAGGTAACATTCGATCCGAACATAACGTTCCGATCCGACCAAATGGTCATAAGTCAAAATGGTTGTAAGTCGATCCATTCAAAATGTTGAATAGAGAAACAGTGCTAAATGACTTGCAAACGACCTGATTTGGACGCCACGGAGGCGGGCGGGTGGGCGTGGGTCTGGGTCACCGGTTGCCCTCTTCCTGGCTTTACCTCGCTTTCAAAGGTTAAAAAAAAGTTAAAGGATTATTTATTTTTTGCACATGAGCGACCCAATTGACGATAAGTGGGATAGAAAATGGATGGGTGCATCTATGGTCATATAACACCATTCCAATCGAGATTAGAAGCTCGATTTGGCATTTTCGAGAAACTTGTCGATTTCCAATTCCAATGTAACATTTAACACCAGCATTGTTGTTGTTGTTTTTGTTTTCCATGGCAAAGCCATCCTTTAGTCTAATTGATTACTTTGGCAGACCGCACAGCGTTATTCTTCACCCAGAGACTTCTTTATCTCCCTTATTGTCTTCCCACTCAGCGCGGTGATGCATTTTGTCTGTGGGCAGCAGGCAGCGCTGCCCTCTGAGTCCTTCCGCTCCATATCAGTCAGAGCGCACCCCGTCGGATGTCTGCATGTGTGTGTTTGTGTGTGTGTGTGTGTGTGTGTGTGTGTGTGTGTGTGTGTGTTTGTGGCATTGGAAGCGTGTGCGACATGCACAGTAGACATTCACGTGACTTATTATTGACGTTGCTTTTCCCTTGCACTTTTCCAATGCAGGCAGGTTGTGTTTTTCCAATGTGTTTAGGGCTGCAATGACAAGAGCCGTACACAATATGGACAAAAGTGGTCTTCTATTTTCACTTTCTATATGCGAAAGGTGCTAATAGTGAGAAGGCATTGATCGACTGGGCCAGAAATATGACGGACGGGATACTCTGCAGATCCTCCAGTGTGACAAAAATAGACAAAATCCGACTTCAACGGACAGTTAGGACGGCGGAAAAAATAATTGGCCCCACCCTATACCCACTCTCGAGAACTTGCACTACTCCCCTCGGGCACGCGCTACCGATCCATGCACAACAAATCCAGCAGACATTTAAACAGCTTCTTCACCCGAGCCATTAACTCTTTAAACAGTAACCCGAATGGAACTATATAGTGCCTCCCTTTTTCTGATGATGATACTAGTGCAGCATGTTCTACCAGAGACAAATTCCTTGTGTGTTCTACATACTTGGTCAGTACAGATGATTCTGATTCTGATGATATACAGGAAATGAAAGAAGCAACTTTGATTGTCCATTTTTAGACGCCACCATGGCCACTCCGGCAGCAGTGCAGCCCTCCCGCGAAGGTTTCTATAATTGTGAAGTTTGAGCATATCCATCCATCCATCCATTTTCCGTACCGCTTATTCCTCACTAGGGTCGCGAGGGTTGCTGGAGCCTATCCCAGCTGTCTTCGGCCACGAGGCGGGGGACACCCTGAATTGGTTGCCAGCCAATCGCAGGGCACACAAAGACAAACAACAGTCACTCTCCCACTCACACCAAAGGACAATTTGGAGTGTTCAATCTGCCTGCCATGCTTGTTTTCAGAATGTGGGAGGAAACCAGAGGACCCGGAGAGAACCCACGCGGGCCCGGGGAGAACATGCAAACTCCACACAGGGTGGCCAGAGCGGGACGCGAACCGGCAACCTCTGCACCGTGAAGCCGGCGTGCTAACCACTCGGCTACCGGGCCGACCACGTTTGAGCATATGATGATATTAAAAGATGCAATAGGCCAGATTGAGTGCCATCACCAGGTCTCCCAATACTTTTATCTGGTTTAGATTTTTTGAGGCATCGTGCAATAAACAGTCATTTACAACGTTAAAATAATATTCATGAAGGCAGGGCTTTAACTTTAATTAGGCATTACTATATTCAGTGTGTGTGTGCGCGTGTGTGTTTTCGCCGTTCTCTTCCGCTGCCAACAGCTCAAAAGGAATGCGCAATGAACAAGGTGGATTTTCCAAGTGACAAGCTGTCTCATTTATTCTGGCTTTGCTTGCACGCACACCGCCATCGCCGCTGCCGACGATGAATGTGCACAGGCTAATTGCCCTCGACAGAACGTCTTTAAGGGAGCATAATGAGCGCGGCCCGAGGCAACGCCGCTCTGATCTTTGTTACCATTCTTACAGCCCCGCGTTAGCATTTCACTCATAATGCAGATCGATACGGTGAGAGAGAAAATTGGGGCTTATTTAGCTTATCGGGCTCCATTGTGAGGTGGAGGTCAGGAATAGTCATTTAGAAAATCAAGAAGAAGAAGAAAATGATGTGATGTCAAGGGATTCTTGCCGATTGGAACTGCTACTAATTGTTCCCAAAGGTGCGAGCTTTGGCTCAGGTTGAGCCACGTGAAAGCGTCGCTGTGCAGCCAAGTGGTGCAGATCAGTTTTTTTGCTAACCTATATGCAAAAAAAAGAAGAATGAGCAATGAACCAATTATTGTGTGATTTAAAAAAATGTTGCAAGGAATGCCACCTTCAACAGGAAATGGTAGTTGATGGGGGGAAAATGAAAAGCATCGCCGGAAGGAAAAAGTTCCAATCCTGTCAATCAAAACGTGACTCACTTATCACATCACTTATTTCCCGCCGTGTTCATCCAACAGGTAAACATTTGACAGGAAAATGAGTCACGTGACTGCAGCTATTATGAAAACCACAAGCTGCCAAAGTGATGGACACGTGGAAATGTAGCAACTCCCCTGGGGGGCATTGGGAGGCGTAACACAGAGGTGACACTTGAGCAATTACGCGTTGGATGGATGGATGGGACTCGTTGGCGCTATGCAACCACAAAACGAGGTATTCCGAATGATGTTGGTGATGAAAAAGGAAGGAAGGAGAAAATACAAAAGTAAAAATCACATGATGGTGAAGTGCCGTTCATCATGTCGTTGCCATGGCAATGCGGTAAAGTCATTAGAATGCGGCATAATTCACAAGTCGCGGGTCAGGTTGGCTCACATTTGCCTTGTTAATCTAATTCTCCGAAAATTCCCCCAACAGCCACAAGGACGTGCTGAAGCACAGATTGTGAGCCTGTGATTGGCTGAGCGGACCACGACAGGAAATTATTTGATGCAGAGATCCATTTAAGAAATCTGCTTTTATTGCTTTACCCCCTCTTGTGCACTCTAAACACAATGCAACTGATTAAAACACACTCACGAGCCTTGCTTTTTTGTTGTTTTTGTGTTGTTAATGTGTTTTCTTTTGACACTTTATGTTGTTGTGCGTCACGTGGAACGGATACAGATTGTTCTTCAGCATTTTTGGCCACGACAATCATCAAGGAGGAGACTGTGCTGAACCGTTGCGCCTTTTGGCAGCATGAATATGCCAGTACTGTTTTTGAATGGGAGGAATGTCAGAGCCATTTGACTGTCATCACTGGACAGCTCTGGGGACATTGTGCTTTTTTGCGTAATGTGCGGCATCTTCACAGCCCCGCTTTGTTCAGCGGAACGGTCGGCGCTGTTGGCCAGTCTGCGGTTGGATGGATGCATGGCTTGAGGAGCCCGCGATAAGAAGAAAGCAGTGTCAGCGCAGAGCGCCGATGCGTATGTGGAACTGTCGCGGTTTGGAATTGAAGCGGATTTATGTGGCACAGAAGATGTGAGATAATGTCCTTTCGTCAATGGATGTTACAGCTTCGTGTTTGCTTTCAACATTTAGCTTGTAGTAGACGTCCAAATTCCACCATGACATCCCTGATCCACTGCTGACATGGATGCTTTGAGCCTCTCCTCTTTCATCTAGAACTGTTTCATGTCGTCACAAAGAGGGTACAGCAAGTCCTGAAGAATTAATGACTCTGTGTCTTTGTGTTGTCATATTTGTTATTTTTGTTTTTTTCCCAAAATGGCGGCGAGTGAACACGCAGCGGCTCCTCTTTCTGCCGGCAAATTGGCGTTTTCATGTTTATTCTTCTTCTTTTCCTTTCGGCTTTTCTCTTCAAGGGGTCGCCACAGCGAATCAGTAACCTCCATCTTCAGAGGTATGATACGCATGTTTGTTTTGGCCCAGCTTTTACGTCGGATGCCCTTCCTGACACAACCCTCTGTATTTAGTCGGGCTTGGCACCGGCACAAGAAGACTTATGTCCCTTTGTGGCTACAGAACAACAACTCGCTCAGTAAAAGGCTCTTGTTAAAGTCATTATATCATTCATTCATCTGTGTTGTATGTCATGCATATTAGCATATTTGACAATAAAGCTGACTTTGGCTTTTGATAAGCGGCAAAAGCGTACATGTTTCAAGCTGTTTATTTGCCACTCCAAGTGGTGGTTGGCTATAAGGCACACAAAAGCAAAAAAAAAAAAACGCTTTAAACACATGCCTTGGTACCTCAAGTTATGAAACCCCTCACCAGGAATATACCGCCTCTAGTAATGAAAAAAAAACTAAATATAAGAAAGGTAAAAATACAGTATTAGGCCACTTCTCACAGCTTTGAGTTTCCCTGAATGCAACATACTTGAAGCTGCTTTGCCATTGGCTATTACCGAGCATCTTTCTGGCAGCCCAAGATGGACCTCTACCTTACGTGTCTATGTGTGTAGCTAGTAGTAATCGGAATTCCGGCTCTTTTCAGAGAGTCTGTTCTTTTGGCTCGGCTCACTAAAAAGATGGGCTCTTTTGGCTCCTCAGTTTGTTTGGGGAGAACATGCAAACTCCACACAGGGAGGCCGGACCGGGACGCGATCCGGCGACCTCTGCACTGTGAAGCCGGTGTGCTAACCACTCGACTACCGGGCCGCCCTGGGGCTCAAATGTCATCCCTAATATAGTTTGAGCAGCCCTCTGGCTTCAGCTAAACGTTCATTCAACAGCTAACAGTGAATAAACTGACATCACAGCTGAACCACTTGAAAATGATTGATCAGACAAAAAGCTGTCTGCGTGTTTATGATGAGCAGTGTCGACGTAAGCAATGGATCATGACAGAATAGTCATGATGGGGAAACTTTGCCATTTTTTTCTCTCTTCAGCTCCTGAACTGTTGGCCACTTGTAATTACTTCTGTCATGATGTCAAAGGAAATGTTAAATAATTTCTTGTTTTCTGGATTTTGGATGGGAGAAAGGTGCACATTTCTCCCCATCCAAAACAGTAGAGTCGGGTGACCGCTAATTGTCTATGAGAAGGTGATTGCAACCACCTGGGAATGGCCAATTGCCCCTGGGACCTGATTGGCCAGAAGCTCAGGTGAACCACCTTTAAAACCAGACTGAGGCAGTCACTTCGAGGAGGAAGGACACCCCGAGCAGTGTTACCGGCGGTCTGCTGAAAACCGACATCGACCACTACTTCAAATAAAGAAAACTGAAACTATCATTCCTGGATCTGGCTGAGTGAACTTTTATCTTTTTTTCCACCTGCTTGCTGTCTAGCCGCATAAAAACTTCTTAAATTGCTCTGTTTGTATGTTTAGCTTTCATGCAAAGCGCAGCACATCACAGTTCCTCATAGCGCATAATGCCTCATTGACTTTTAGCTAATCTGCTCATACACACTTTGGTGACCCAGGCCAAGCAATCTGTTCATTTAATCCAGGATTAAGAGTCGTGAGTGTTGTAATCAGCTCGCTTGCTCCGCTGGCCTTCACGTTGCCCGTGACAATTGGCATCGTAAACTGTCTTTTATTCTGTTAGCAACCAGGTAAATGTCTCCTGGCTGAGATAAAAAAATACATTTTGAGAAAACGGATTACAAGTGTGGAACTACCGATGTGGAGTTAAACATTTTGACCAACAAGTACGTTCAGACGTGTGGGCTAAAATGCTACAAAGGTAGCATTTTTCCCATAATTCCTTGCACATGCCTAAATAAAAATAAATTAATAAATAAATGGATAAATGGACACATCTGCAATGTTGCATCCCAGAAAAGAGGCACAAAATGGCGACCTCCTGTGGCCACCTCCGTTTCCACAGGCTGATAAATTCCTTATATGGAGCTTGGACGCCCTCTTCTGGCGGCTTTTGGGTGCAACACAAGGTTTTCATACCAAACAAGTACAGTACAGTACATCGTATTTTGTTATCTACACGTCTATCAAATATATCTGAGGTCCTTGTTGCAAAAAAAGGTCGGTTTTTGAACATAGCTATTCCAAGACAAGGCAAAGCTTGCGGTGACAACGGCGGAAGCTCGCAGAATACATTTGCCCCTTTATGTAAATGTCCCCGTTGGCCTTTTGTTTGTCTCTTTTATGCATGCATGTATTCAAACACATTTGACATGTTGAATAAATGAGATGTCTTGGATTTGTTAGTTTCTTGCGGCACCAAGTAAACAGTCAAGCAAATGTGAACAAAAGGTCAGGAAAAAGTCAGGATAGCTCTTGTCTGCACACATTAACACCGTTATCGTTTCGAGAGAGTCTTCAGCAAACTGAAGTAAAGAAGCAGCTATGGTAGCAGAGGAAAACTGAGGATTAAAAGCCAGTTGACAGATTCAGTGCATGCAGAGTTCAACGTTGCGGCAAATATGACTTATTTTCCTGGAGAAACCAAGATAAGATGTTTGATCGGAATCTGCATGCGCAAAAGCCATTGGTGTTGTAACTGACAGATTAAATGAGTATGTGTCATTGTGATCAGCAAACAAAATGCTACAAAATAGCAGCGCTAGCAATTCGTGGCTAACATAAGCATTGTTAGCAACATTTATCCATGAAAGAATGTCATTAAGACTTATTTTATAAGTGTTTTAAGTGTTATAAGTTATTAGTGTTTTGATGTTTTACTTTTAGTTATGTACAACAATTACAAATGATTTTTTTTCTCCAGGGGTGAATATTACAAAATAATTTCAACAAAGCTCCAGAAGTCCAGGCTAACATCTCAGCGCAAGGCTATGTGTCTGTGATAGCTTATCACTGATAAGTTGTTTGTCTACTCTTATGACATTGTTACCATTTTATGAGCAAGAAGAGTCAAAGAAGGCCCCTAACTGAGCTCAAGTGGTAGTTGTTGACTTTATGATTGTTTGTGTGTGAAAGAAACAATTTCCTGTGGCTTCAAATTCTATGCTAACTTCTGTTAGCCAGTGTTAATTGTTTTAGATTTCATGTTAGCATTAAGCTATCTGATTTTCATCCATGGTGTGTTTTATTGAACACTTTTGGATTTGAATAGACGTGTTTAATTCTATTTGGTTATTATGTTTCAATTTGACAGTACACTCCACTCTTCTAAGCGGTAGAATCTTCTTCTTTTCCTTTTGGCTTTTCCCCTCAGGGGTCGCCACAGCGAATCAGTGTCCTCCATCTATCCCGGTTTTGTGCATCCTCTTCTCTCACACCACCTACCTTCATATCCTCTTTGACCACATCCATAAACCTCCTCTTTGGTCTTCCTCTCGGTCTCCTGCCTGGCAGTTCAAGGCTCAGCATCCTTCTCCCGATATAGTCACTCTCTCTCCTCTGGACATGTCCAAACCATCTCAGTCTGGCCTCTCTGACTTTCTCTGCAAAGCCTCTAACATGAGTTGTCCCTCTAATGTACTCATTCCTGATCCTATCCAACCTGGTCACGCCCAAAGAAAACCTCAACATCTTCAGCTCTGCTACCTCCAGCTCTGCTTCCTGTCTTTTCTTCAGTGGCACTGTCTCCAGTCCAAACATCATGGCTGGTCTCACCACTGTTTTATACACTTTTCCTTTCATCCTAGCTGAAACCCTTCTATCACACATCACACCTGACATTTTTCTCCAGCCGCTCCAGCCTGCCTGGACACGCTTCTTCACCTCTTTTCCACACTCTCCATTGCTCTGGACAGTTGACCCCAAGTACTTAAAATCCTCCACCTTCTTTATCTCTTCTCCCTGTAGCATCACTCTTGCACTTGGATCCCTCTCATTCACACACATATATAATAAAATATGCAATAGTCTGTAAGAATGCTCAAAATGTGGGATATCAATTGCACAGGTTGACATTCCTAAAGAAGAACTTGACAAGAGGGTACTTTGATGAGATGGTTTTTCCATGACATCACAGCTACATTAACATTATATATCTGTCAGCATTCACACAACCACAGCAGCAATGATTTGATTCAGGTTGGAGCTGGATAAGATCACAGCAGGTGGTGACATCACATGCCCGTGAGTGATGTCACCACGCAGTTGTCCTTTACCATGCCCAAAATAGCTCGCCTTCTCCCTGATGGACCCCCCCCCCCCCCCCCCCCCCCCCCGCCTCCACTTCCCTGCTTGTCCCTCCTGCACCCGAATCCCTTTTGCCTTCTACGTGTCACCCTCCCGCCTCATCACCCCCCTCCTCTCCCCTCCCTGCATTGCTCTCCAGCCTTTTAACGGTTTTCAGCACGGCTACTTCCCAAGCTCTTTGCTAGATTAATTTGCGATGGCTCTGGCCTGTGCCTGCTTCAGTGTATGCAGTGAAAGTCATTCAGGGATTAACGGCAGGCAGGAAGCTCCCACCCAATTGCTGCCTCGGCAGAAAAGACCACCACGTACCCCCTACTCGCCTCCCCCTTCGCCACCTAAACCCAACCTCCATCATCTTTTCCTTTCTCTCCCTCCAACCTCTCTTTCACTTTTCTTTTCTCGATCCCATGAAGTCCCTCTCTGGTTAATTATTGTAATGGAGTGGACGTCCTTGGAGGGGGGGGGGGGGGGGGGCAGAGGATTTGCAGTGCTGGTCATGTACAGTATGCTATTGACATGTTGGACAAATGACCGCAACATGGAATTAAATATTTACTTATAATTGGCAACTGGTTGATCGGTGCCAACATGTTTGACCAAACGCCATGCGTTTCGTGCGGGGACTTATTGGCCCAATTTGAGGTTCGGTCAGCTGCAACACTTTGGCTTTGGCTGACAGCTGCTTGTGAGAAGCCAATATATATTACAGGTGCGAATGCACACTCACACACACAAAAGCACAAAGCAACGTTTTGCTTTTGAGCCTTCGCCTGTCAATACCATCTGTGTGATTTCAGTCGAGAGAATCACCATGTATTGCGGTGCATTCTTGATGCCCCCCTTGGGTTTTGTTTTCAGGAAGACAATGTATTCTCAATCGGATTCATGTCAGGGAGTGAATAACATTTCACTCTTTTTGCTTAAAAAAAAAACTTCATTTGCGTTGGCAGAATCCTTTGGCTCATTTCATTTTTCACCTGTATTGTGAAGGACCATTGATTTTTGAAGCATTTGGATGAACCTGAGCAGATGAAAATACTTGAAATGCTTCTAAATACATCCTTCTGCTTGTGTCAGCAATCATATCACTTAAAAAATCAAGACAAACAATTTCACTCACAGCTATATGTGCATACCACCCCCTATATCTTTCACTTATGAGATGGTCAATACAGTTACCGGTAGTATCAATCCACAATGTAGAGTGACCTGTTTAGCGAGCTAACTGTCTGTCTAGCTTTACTGTCTTTCGAGCTATCTCGCTCGTAAAGAGCTAAATATCTATGTATCTATTTATTGAAGTTTTTTGTATATATCTAGCTCTCTATCTATAGCTAGCTAGGAGACCTAGCTCGCTAGGAGTTCTAGCGAGCTATAAAGTTAGCTATTTTATGCTCCTCTCACGTGATTTCATACATAAAACCAAATAAAATGAAGCATTCCACATCAATGCTCAATCGAACTCAATCATTTAATGTAACTAATGTTTGCTAGCTTAATGCTGAAGTTCAAAAGTCCATGGGCTAATGGACATTAGCATCAATGCCAATTTAATATCAAGTAACCGCTGACATATAAACCGAGCGTCCAGCAAACCAAGCAAACATACAGTATATTATTGTATTTATACATACAGTGATACCTCGGTTGGCTTACGAACTTTTCGGTTTACGAACATTAAATGTATGAAATTTTTACCTTGGCATACGAACTTTTTTCAGGATACACACGGAGCTGTCTCAATGAGTGATGTGTTGTTCGAGAACGAGCCCATTCTTCTAACAACAAAATGGCAGCCGACTGTTTTTGTCCTTTATTCCCTGCCCACAATCTTTGGTTAAAGCCACGTGATTGGTCAGGACCACAGCAGTGAGGGGAGGTTGCTTTAAACATTCAAGAGAAAGGCAGACGACAGTGAGAGTTTGAACTTTGATAGTTCAAAGACAGAGTGTAGACTGCAAGGTTAAAATATCCCATCAATCAGGCTCCACAAACAATCCGCACAAGCCGTCTGCACACTTGATGCAAAAAGCTATAAACCCAGCTAAACAGAACAGAATTGATGAGTAACTAGATACAATTATCACAGAAAAAGCACCTACAAGGAAGGGATCGTTCCCCAAGATGGTGAAATAAGAAGGTTATGTTCCTCATCAAGTGTTTAATGCTGAGTAAACCGGCCACTCCATTCCATCAAGCCATCAATGACATCACAAAGGTAAATCAAACGACTTTATTATATGATAATGTTTATTTCTTTAATTATAATACCACCCATCTGTGTAAGCTATCAGTCGTACAGGAGTGGTCCATCGATGATAAGGTTTCTTCAGCCGTCATCTGTACTTCTTTGAAGGTGTCGGACGTTTCGCTTCTTATCCAAGAAACTTTGTCAGCAAACTAAAGTCTTACTGGTAGTTTAGGCCCTACATATATATCCCTACTGTCCAGACATGGCGGTGCCGGACTCTGTTTTGACTCCTTTTCTCTACCTTCGACGCTTGTTGGTATTAGTTTAGCCCTATGCTGGAGGGTTCTGATAACTCCTAGTTTGTGTTGTAAAGGGTGGTTAGAATCGAAAAGTAAGTATTGATCAGTGTGCGTAGTCTTCCTAAAGACTTCTGTTTTTAGCGCTCTGTCCTCTTTTAGATAACGCATACAAAACATATAAGGAGTCAGCACTCACAAACTGTGCGTACCCTCAGTGGTCATTTAACAAATGTCAGAAAGAAAGAATAGCAAATGAAACCAAAAATTCTGAAGATGCAAAAAGGAGAGGGGTAGCATTACCTTACATTGCAGGAGTTTCTGAAAAACTACAGAGTCCTTTGACAACACAAAATTCCTACTTATTTCAAACCGATAAACACATTAAGGCAAAAATTAGTGCATCCAAAAGATAGGCTGCCAAATGAAAAACAAAGTAATGTAGTTTATTCAATATATTGTAAGAATGGAAATTGTAAAGAGCAGTACATTGGGGAGACTAAACACATTCTCAAAAAAAGACTTTATTAACATCACAGGGATAATACTAGTGGACCTCAATAGGCAGTACATATGCACCTAAAAGCTAGCAACCACTCATTTGACGATAAAATCTTGGCGAAAGAACATAGATGGTTTGAAAGGGGAGTAAAAGAAGCGATTTTCATAAAACAGCTAAACAGCTAAATCCTTCACTAAACCGATACGGTGGGGTGAGGTTCAATTTGGATCATTCGTCCAACAGCCTACTTAGGCAACATAGGATTAGTAATACTGATGAGGTGATATCAGAGGAAGTGGGGCAATCAGGCCAGTCGTTAGTCAGAACAATCAGTGGAGCCGCAGGGAGTAGTCCTCTGCTCCCCCCAACCTGAGAGCAGGGACCTATCATAGCAGAGTCCGGCACCGCCATGTCTGGACAGTAGGGATATACATATAGGGCCTAAACTACCAGTAAGACTTTAGTTTGCTGACGATGTTTCTTGGATAAGAAGCGAAACGTCCGACACCTTCAGATGACCGCTGAAGAAACCTTTTCATCCATTATAATACCATAGCACATTTATTCTACATAAAATAAGGTACATTTTGTGTAATTTTAAGGCCTAGAAAATTAGAAAGTATAAAATTATGTTTTATGGGGAGCTGGGAACGGATTATTTTCATTTTAACGGTTTCCTATGGGAAATTATTTTTTGGGATACACACTTTTCGCCTTACACACTCTGTCTGGGAACCAATTAAGTTCGTAAGCCAAGGTATCACTGCACTGTGAAAACTCATGAAAATAAAAATTGATTCATTGAGAAATTTGTGATATAGTGGGTTCATAAACGAACACTGTATTTGTATGTATGGTGGCCAGTTCATTCCATCAAAGACATTGATGATACTTTTAGCTTGAAAAAAGAAGAATGTCACAACTCAGTTAACTTTAAAATAGTGAGAGAGAATCGATGAAAATATGGCAGAGCTCTTTGGAAATTTCCCCAATCTTATTCCATCTGCCAGGCATGCTGAGGGGTGACGGAGACCACTTGAGCCCGAGATCAACCGCAGTGTGACGTTTCTAACGAGGACTACTGGGCTCGGCAAGGCAAGTTGACAGCTGCTTGTTAGAGCGTAAGAGGGTCTCAGAAGTGTGAATCGAGGGAGACGAAGAGGCTGACATCTGCTACAGCGCTAATGTTGCAATATTCCAATAGAAGGAAAAAGATACTTCTCAAAGATGCGGTTTCTTCTGAAAACAAAACGGAAGAATGTTTTTTCAAGGTGACATTTTTGAATACAGTTCTTATGCTGTTGAGGTGCAATGTACATCACAATTCTCCCATCTGTACCAAAAATTCAATATAAACATGTAACTGAGCCTTGTACATTATAGGTGGATGGACGGATGGACGGATGGACGGACGGATGGACGGACGGATGGACGGACGGACGGACGGATGGACGGACGGATGGATGGATGGATGGATGGATGGGTGGATGGATGGATTGGATGGATTGGATGTTGCAGGGTTGTATGCTGACAGATGGATGGATGGATGGATGGATGGATGGATGGATGGATGGATGGATGGATGGATGGATGGATGGATGGAAGAATGGATGATGGATGGATTAATGGATTGGGTGGAAGAATGAATGATGGATAAATGGATGGCTGGATGTATGGATTGGATGGATGATGGATGGATTGAATGGATGGATGATGGATGGGTGGATGATGGATGGATGGGTGGATGGATGGCTGGATTGATTGATGAATGGGTTGTATGCGGATGGATGGATGGATGGATGGATGGATGGATGGATGGGAATGAATGGATGGATTGAATGCTGAAAGATTGTATGCTGCTGGATGGATGGATGAATGGTTGGATGGATGGATTGTATGCTGAAGGATTGCTTGCTGACGGATGGATTTGGGTGGGTGGATGGATTGTATGCCATTTTGGACACGAATTCCAAGATGGCGCCCGAGTAAGCAGCCAGCGGCAAGTGCTCTCACGAGCCTTGCTTTTTTTGTGTTTTTTTGTGTGTTTTCTCTTGTTACTATGTGTTGTTGTGCGTCGTGTAGACCGGATGCAGATTGTATTTCAGAATTTTTGGCTACGACATTCATCAAGGAGGAGACTGTGATGAGCGGTTACGCATTCTCGGCAGCACGAATATTCCAGCACTGCAGAGCACCGATGCGTATGTCGAACTGTCGCGGCTTGGAATTGAAACGGATTTACATGGGCCAGGAGATGTGAGACAATCTCTTTTCGTCAATGAATGCTTCAGCTTTGCGTTTGCTTTCAAAACTTAGCTTGTAGCAGACGTGCACATTCCACCATGATGTCCCTGATCCACTGGTGAAAAGTATGCTTTGATCCTGTCCGTTTTCATTTAGAACTGCTTCATGCAACAAAGAGGGTGCAGAAAGTGCTTAAGGTTGAAGAATGTATGTGTATTTTGTGTTGTGTCACATTATTTGTTATTTTGTTCTCTTTGTTTTTTACTTCAAGATGGTGCCGCGACAGTGGTTGCCTTTACAGCAGCTCCTATATTTTGTTTTTGCTGCAGTCAAATGTAAATGTCTGCATTGTAAGACAAATAAAGCCTCATCTAATCTGAACTAATGCTGATGTTGTTTGCTTGTGGAGGGGTCAGCTATAAAATGTTTTTGTACTGCTCTCACCAACCAATCAGGGAAGGGAAACATCTCCACACCAACCAGAGATGCTTAGTATAGAACAAATTAATGTGCAAGAACCACTGCAGGCTTGTTTCGCGAGTCAGACAGGTTTGCTCTGTGTAACCACTAAGTGAATGGAAAAAAACGCTGTTGTGGATCCAATTCGTTGAATAAACAATCCCATTGTTGGCTATGTTTATAATGGCAGATGAGTTTGACACGGCATCAGACAGAGGGTACAATTTGATTTGACAGAAAAAATTACATAACATTCATGTACTGGAGAAGAACACTATGAAATGAAGACTGTTGGGGATAGATTAACATCATTTCACGGGATAAATGTGAAAATTGCCCACTTCTGGTACCTAATAATATGACCAAGGAGAATATTGTATATATATATATATATATATATATATATATATATATATATATATATATATATATATATATATATATATATATATATATATATATATGTGTGTGTATGTTGGGGGGGGGTTCGGGGGGTACAGTTACCCTCTCTCTCTCCGAGTGGTTGCATAAATATGTGAAACACACAAGGTGACAGAGCAATGTGTCCCCTCACCTTGCAGGCCAGTTTGTGGTCGGTTGTGTAAAAGAGGAATCTGAACCAGCTGTCATGAGAAAAAAACTTACACAAGCACACACAAACACACATGCGTGCACGCATGTATAAGATACCACTCACCCTCCCTCAGTTTATTTTTTTTGTTCTTCTGTCACTCCACCAACCCATTTTCACACCATATTTCCACCCTTTTCACACCTTTTTACTCATGGCCCGTTTCACAGTGCATCAAGCACTACGATCTGATACCCCTCCCCGAGCTGCCAACGTAATAGAACCTCACATTGTGTGGTCCACACAAACACACACAAAAAAAATCTGTGTTGAAATCTGTCTTCCGAGACTTCGACTGACTTAGCCATTTTCACAGAATGGGAATTCCTGAGGGGGAATTCTGCTCCTCTCTGCACAGTCTGCCATTCAAATGGAGGACAAATGAAGACATTCACACAGACCAGTATGGTGTCCACCTGAGAGTTCTATCTCGCCATTTGCTTGTGAGTCGTGATGTGAGTCCAACATGGCCCCACTGCTCCTCAACGATACGATTCCACCATGTTTACGTCCAATGAAATGTGCCTCGCTTGCTCCATGCATCTATTTCCTCGATGCATGAAGCAAGCAATGAGGTTGTAATCACAATATCCTTCTTCTTTCCCTCGCCAGAAACTCCTCAGCTCTGTCTTGCCACCTTCCCCAACCCCCTGCTGGATTCCTAGCGCACCTCCAACAGTGCCTTGCTGTGTGGCCTTTTCAATTATGTATCGCGGGAGGGGAGGGTGATCGTATAAGAGAAGAAACAGTTTCCTGGCACTGCCGGAGCCCCCTCTGTGACATTTACTAAGACCCTCAGTTTGTACGTGTATGTGTGTGTCAGTGATAGGTCGCTAATAATGCCCAGCACACTCATTAATGCCCTTTAGCTTCCCACAAAAGGGTATGGGGGGTACAGTACTTTGTTCCCCTGAGTTAAAATGTTTCTTTATTTGCACCCTCCATATATCACGGACAATACTGAGCTCTACCGAATGTGGGAAAAAAAAAAAGAAAAAAGGTTCACAATTGGCCCCATTAGGAGACGTCCCCAAACCAACTCCAATCATTCACATGTCATTATTCCGCACTAAGTTAGAACAGAAATTGACTTGTGAGATGTTTGCCTGTCGTCGAACATCAGCGCTGGTGAGAATCTAGATGACTCGGTGTCATGGGGCTCAAATAAGGTCGCATCTCCAACCAAGCGTGTCGACACGTCGTGAGGCCTTGCTCGTGAATCATCCACTGCTCTTTGTGGACGAGGTGTCACACATTAACCACTGTAGATTTGTTTTGATTTTCAGCAAGGAAAGACCTTGAAGTGAGGCATTTGGATCGGTCACTGAGTTTTTGGGGAGAGATACACCAATGCTTATATTATTGTCTAGAAATTTTATGAAACAACGTCAATCATCAAAAAAATAAGTCCAGTGAGGCGAATCATGAAATAACGTAAGTTTGACTGAAGAGACAGAAATGTGGTGAAACACTCTCCTCTAGTGGATTTTATATGTAATTACAAGTCAAACTTTTTATGAGGCGAAGCATTGTACGGTCATTCAAAAAAATAAACAGTTGAACCACCAGATGGAGCAATTGAGTTCTTTAATGTTAATCTTTTTTTTTCTTTGTTACTGGCTCGTATTCGTCGTCTTTCTTCCCCTCCACCCGCATTGCCACCACCGTTATCTTCGAACCAATCTCTCTTGAGCTCAAAAAGCCATTTTCTTTTTCCTCCGGTGCCCCCCCCCCCACCTCTTCACATCTAAGACGAGAAGACGATGATGAAGTCTGTCAACTGCTCCTAGCATCAGGAGCACTCCACGCTAATGTAGCGGTGAGCTATTACTTTTTTGATTTCATTTGTTTGATATACAGTATACATTTTTTTTATGACAAGACGACGGACACTGGCAAAAGAGGAAGGGGTCATTACATACGCGGTCATCAGCTCCATTGTACTTGACGCCGCTCCTCCTTTGTGTCAGCTTGTTCCTGTGACATATTTGTTTTGCATGTGGGCTTTGTGCAGTACAATGTATTCCCGGATTGGAGAGTTTGCCATGAGAAATGAAGCTGTCATTGGAATCATCATCAACTTGCTGTTGCTTCTTCACTCAAGCAAAGGTGAATCGCGCCCCTTTTGGATGGCGGAAAGGGTTTATTTATTTTTTTATTTGTTTATCAATGTATTCAATGTATTTACACAGTTTCCCTTTTGATTCGTATTAGTAGTAGTACACCAAGAAAATGTATTATGAGTTTCTATGAAGACAATACAATATTTCATATTGTTGAGCCATCACGGATAATGTAATGCCGTAAATTTCCACTGCCAGCACACAAAACAGGTGAAGACTTCCACCCGCCTTCCCCGGTCCTGTTTTTTGGTGCCGGCCCGCAGTCCGTCCTCAGTGTGCTGCTATTGGCCATGACGGTGGTCCTGTCGGTCGTCATCTACCTGTGGGTCCTCAGGTACATCTGCGTCGGCTGCTGCCAACCCGTCGCCGTTGGGATCGACACGGAAGCTATGGCCGAGATGTCGTCGGCCCTCCTTTGAAGGACGCTTTAGAACTATTTGTATATATCTACTTCATCTTCTCCATCTTCATATATTCATAGCTTTATATAATAACCCCCAAGCATCGTTATGCTGCCATTATGTTTTGTTGCCATGGGAATGACAAATGCGGCTGTTCCACTGCGTGTATTTGTTCACAGAGCAAAGTGCACCTCCCAATAACTCCTGTGCAGGGTGCACTGTTGTTTTTTTTTTCCTCTTTTTTTGCAAGACATTTTATATGGACTACATCAAGTTTTGGCGCCTGTTGCTAAAGGTTGCACAGGCTCCCAGCATCCATGCAGTTACCATGGCAACCGGAACTTTCACCTCGGCGCCGGAAGATAGCGCTAGACACCAAATCTGGATTGCTTCAAGTGAAGAGCAACATTGAGGTTATTGGATTGTCCTCTGGGTGTTTAAATTAAAATTGCTCACAAATTACTAAAAGTGGGGAGAAAACTGTACATCCCTGCAATCGTCATAATAACGATCCTCGTCAACATTTTCAATCAATTAGTATTCTTTTTGATCGAAAACGTGTAATTACCGTACCTCAAATCAATATGTTCTCTGTAAATTGCTTGTAATTTCAAACAAATAGAAAAAACAATACAATTTTACATGCATTCAAAATGTATATTGTCACCCGTGGACGATACGTCGTGAGAGTCTCCACGAAGAGATAAAGCCGTACATTGTGTTCCGTCCAATTCGGAGTCATATAAGGACAGGGGGCGTCTGAGGGGGCAATCATTTGATGGCCCCTCCCAAATTGTGCGCACCCTGTAGCCAAAGATTGACGTTTGCTCGGGCATGCGTTGTCGCAAGGACTTGATGCAATGAGGTGTAAAAAGTAAAAATTAAAATATATGTTTTAAAAACCAAAAAAAAAATCTCCACGTTAAGCATATCTCGTGAACATTTGAGTGCTGTGGGAATGCAGAAAATTAAATTCATTAGACGTTTAGCCAAAGAATATTTATGATCATACTTTTATAAAGTCTATAACAATTAATATTTATTTTCGTTGTACTGTTTGGTTAGATTAAACAGTAACGCTTTTGATGGATTGTTAATTTGTGATTTCCACATGTTTTGCGGGATGTTTAGAAACTCAGTGGCTGTGGTTTGTCCCTGAAGGCAACTAGGTTGTGAGATCAGCTGATTTTTTACGCTGCCATTTTGTCCGGTGGAGACAAGCAGCCGTCCAGCCTTTTCCTCGTCGTGTCTCAGAACAAGCCTACGTCGAGACGTTCCACGTTGCGGGACGGGAATTGACATTAACGTGGACAGCGCGAAAAGGAGAACGAAGGAGACCCACGCAGCACCAGCGACTGTCATTTTTTAACATCACCTCTCTGCCGGTTCAACTCTTTTCCAAGCTAATGTCTGTAGCTTTTTTCGGCTAATACCCTCCGCCCCTATGCGCCGTCTACCCCCTTGCGACTCAGACATCACCTGTCACCGCTGCTGACCCCCCCCCCCCCTGTGAATTTTACAAGTTCAAGCAATACTCTTCTGTCTGACTTTTTTTGCTCGAGGGAAGAGTTGACTCGGAATTTTCTTTGCTAACGAGCTAACAAGTTGACTTGGAGGAAGGAGGAACTAAAAAAAAATCTGCAGAGGGCGATTGTTTGTTGCTGCGATTTCACACGGATTGCTCGCATTAGCACCCCCCCCCCCCCCCCCCCCGGACCCCCACCTCCCGAGGTGCCCTGCGTGAAACCGTAAGAACGTTCGTGTGCCAGAGCGGTCAGGAAGCAATGTTTATTTATGCGCACAAAGTTATTTCCATTGTTGGCAAATCCCACAGCGGGACTCTTTTTGATTTGGAGGATTGCAGCGGAAACATGAGCTAACACAGACTAGCTCATAATCGTGTCGTAGCTTTAGAGAAAGAACGTGAAAAAAGGCCGTTTCGGTTCACTTAACAGAGAAGTCCCGTTCAAGTCTCCCCTCTTTTTGGAGTCGACCCAGTGATAGGAACATTGTGTACTTTTTTCTTTTTTTTTATCTGAACCATTGAGCAGAGGCATATTTGAGGAGCCGAGAAGGAGACGTCATGTCTGGCCAATCGATCACCGACCGGATCGCTGCAGCTCAGCACAGCATGACCGGATCGGCGATCAATAAGGCGGTGTGCAAGGCCACCACGCACGAAGTGAGCGGACCCAAGAAGAAACACCTGGACTGTGAGTGCATTGCCTCTTCTTCTATTCTCCTTCAGAAAATAATATCAAGCTTCTGGAAAAGTCACATATCTATTCAGAAAGTTGTGCAGAGTCCAAAACTCAAAGAAAATAAATTCCACAAAACCTGCAATCGATGAATAGCTGTCTGAGACCACATTAGAGGTCAAGTGTGCTGGTTTCTAGTTGTTTAGTTGTCAGTGTAACTGTTCTGTAAAAGTGACACAGTGTCTGGTAAGATGTCTTAAAAATGGGTGTCTGCCAAAGTGATGACTGGTTTTCGACATGAGCGTAACGCATCAGGTTTGAAAATCAGATGGTGGATTTGGCGGGGCTCTAGGTATTTGTGTGTGTTGGTGTGGGGACAACTTTTTTGTTTGGAAATATGGTCGGAACCTTCCTTTAAATTAAAATAAAACAATACAACTGAAATGATTTCTGACCAAATTGTCTAAATCCATTCCTTTCATCTGCTTCTTGGAATACACACTCCCCTATTGAATGGCAAGATCCAGTTCAAAATATCCATCTTGTGTTGGTTTGAGGTTCTCTACCAAGTTGTTCAAAGAAACCACAGAAAATTATCACCCTCATGACATAATTTAATTACTGGCATAGTAAAGTTAATTATTTACTTAACATTTAAAAATGCAAAAGGGGACAGTCAATTTCAAATATTTTTCTATCTGTACAACCATCTGCTGGAAATAAGCACTGCAAGAAATAAGATTATTTCGGTGCACAAAATAAGACAAGAAAACCTTTATTCGTCTCACAGTATAATACAGGTAACATCCGATTTAAGACCGGTGCGAGTTACGACCACCCGCACTTACGACCACGACCGCCAGACCCTTTTTTTTTTATTCTACAGCTGGGACAGCTACGGTGAGATCTGTAGCGTGTTTGCAATGCATTTGGTAGAATAAAGACTCGAGGTGGTCCTTCTTGTTTAGATTGAACAAGTAGGATGTTTATTTGCCGGAGGATAGAGAGCAACCGCTTTTCTCAGCATTGAGAACTATTTTTTTGATCACTGTCAAAGGACCATATGTAGCGTTATGGCTGCGTTGCCAGATGCGCTCAACTTTCAGCATGCCTCATTTATCTTAAGAGAAAATATTACAGCATTGCACAAAATGAGGATACAAAATAACTGTTTCTTCACAAACGTGTACAACAATTTTGGCCAGCCAGCGCGTGATGGTGTTGCGCTACCTGTCACATTGGCACCGGCGTGGGGGAGTGTCCACCGACATCGAGGTGGGTGGGGGTCGGCGCTCGGGTCAAGGATCCCCCAAACGCCGGCCTGGGCAAAAGCCGAGGCGGGTCGGCCGTCGGCGCTCGGGGCACGGGATCGGCGCGACAATAACGCCGCATCGGGCCCACGCTGCCACCGCCTCTTTGAGACTTTTTTCCTTCGCCGTCCACCAAAGTCCGAGTGTGTGTGTTGGGCGACCTCTTCCGGCTTCTCCGTTAGCCGGCAGAGCAATTTTTCAAAAGCACGTATGCGTGGGAAGCCGTGCGTATTTGGGTCAGCAGAATGACACAGTACTAAAAATCGATAATACAAAATATAAAATGATAAAAATGACACAAAAAGTTATAAGATTTATAATTTAACTGTAAGAAGTTTGGTATATAATAGTATTCAATAGAAAACGTTGCATAAAAACAAGAGATTGACATTGTATACTATCCTGTAGTGTAAATGTCACATCGTCCCTTTTGAATGTATCTCGACTTACGACGGTTTTGTCGCAACAGAACCTGTATTCCAAATTCACAGCAGCTGAGTCATGAAAGGAAGAAGTAGAAGAACAAAATATTGGAGCTGCTGTAAAGGCTGTCACTCTTGCTGCGCCATCTTGAAGTCAAAATAAGAAAATAATATTACGCAACACATAAGACACTGACACTCTTGTCTTTTTTATATAAACCACTTCCTGATGAAAGTGGAGAGGATCAAAGTCTCCTTTCACCAACGAATCATGGACGTCATGCTGAAAACGTGCACACGTCCGCTACAAGCTGAGTTTCGAAAGCAAACACCAAGCTGTAGCGTCCATTGATGAAAAAAAGAGATTGTCTCAAATCTTCTATCCCGCGTAAATCCGCTTCAATTCCGAACCGCGACTCCTGTCCCAGTTCCTCATACGCAATAGCGACGCTCCTTTCTTCTCATCCTTGGCTCCTCAAGCCATGTATTCATCATGCTGCAGACGTCCAACAGCACCGACCTCTCTGCCGAAAAAGGGTGTGTGAAAAATGCTGCCCATTACAGGCACTAAGTTAATAAATAGATAAACAGATGGATGATTAATACATAAATAAATGGACATGCCGATAAATAGATACATAAATAAAAATGAATGAATAAATGAACAAATAAATAAATACATACACAAATAAATAACAGGGGCATCATTGTGATACAGGAGTTTTAACATCATAAAAATAATATAGAGAAATGCTTCAGTGTCAAATTTTCGTCCAAACCTTTCCTGACCTTTACAGCCAAAGCTCAGATTAATAATTGTGGGCGATTGATTTTTCTGTGAGGGCGACAACCTTGGTGTCAACTGTGTTTGGCAGTTGGGGGGGGGGGGGGTATCAGTGCAGCCGGTGCGTCAACAGGTTGAAGCCGCAAATTTGCACCTCTTCAGATGTGGCTTTTTTTGTGTGTAACTGTCGGAATTGGTCACACTGACGCCTTGAGTGCAGTGCAATGCTGACTTCGACCTCCAGCCAAGCACTGCAGCGCTTTGGAGGCAGCAGAGTTATCACATCGCTGGAGCATTTAAGGAACTAGTGGCAGGATGTGGTTTTCCTAAAAATTTAAATGTGGTGAGAGGATACGAAACTCCCACGTTGCAGTTGGTTGGTTGCATTTGATGCTTCCGCAGAAAAAAAGATGTTTGTGCACCCGCTACCTTCCATTAACGGTGACAAACATGCAACTTTTCTTCCCTTGGCTAAAAAAAATGTCTGCCAGCATGCTGGGAATGTTCTCACTAGCATATTTCCCTCCCCGCCAGAAGCCTTTCAACATCGGCAACCAAGACTAAGTGTGACATTCATCCACCACTTGTGAAAATAGGAACAATTTGAAAGCCACTTCTCGTCACCATTTGGAAAGTCTACCTCCGTTACTCTGTAGTGGGCTCTATTTTGCATTGGTAGCTGTGGTCACTTCAGTAACCTCACTTAATCTGCCTTTAATGACTAGCTTTATGTTTTGCGATTTAAAGTTGACTGGAACAATTTTTGCTCTGACCTTCAAATCGGGACATCTTGACAATCAATCTTGACATCAGTTTGACGTTACATCATCCGGCACACCCGATTGTGATGGGCTGGGGCAGATTAGATTGTTATGACAGCTATGTGAGTATCTAGGTGGCTGGCTGTCTAGTTAGCAATCTGTTAGCAATGTGGCTATCTATGTGGCTAGCTATCTAGCTGGAGATCTATTAGCTGTGTGGCTATCCGGGATGCTGGTTATCTAGCTGGCAATCTATTAGCAGTATGGCTATCTAGGTGGCTAGCTATCTAGCTAGCTATCTGTTGGCTATCTATTAGCTATCTACTAGCTGACTAGCTAGCTTTCTATCTATTAGCGTTACTTCCGGGTTGAGTGAACGCTGGAAAAAATTATCCTGTGACTGTAAACTGACCTTGAGAGTTTTGAAAGGCGCTTATAAATGAAATGTATGATGATGATGATGCAGTATCGAAAGTTCGACATTAACAGTAGCCAAATGGCTCAGGGTCACATTGTATACTGTAAATAGGTACGATGAATATCTTCAAATATTTTGAAGTTATCCAACTTAAATGATTCGTTTAATTGGTATTTATTTATTTATTTATTTATTTAGTTATTTATTTTGGTGTGTGTCATGTTAAATCTTTCTGAAAGGAACAACTTCAAAAAGATATAAAGACTAGAAAATATCAAGTACCGGTAGTCAGTTAGATTTTAGACTGCAAAAAACATTCAGCTTTCACTAAGAAGCTAACATGCAAAAAAACACAGAAGTAATATATTTTAAGCTAATGTTTTTTTTTTAACAAACCCCAAAAAGACGACAAACGTGTTGATAAACATTCAAAGTGTTTTACAAAAAAACTGGCAGAAATAATTCTCCAAAAATAACCAAATATGAAAAGAAAATGTCTGCCAAACTGTCAACATTCAGAAGAGTCCCTCCATCATATTCGTGGAAGACATCTCTATAAAAATCAATGAGACTCGAGAGGCGCTTTTCCAGGAGGACACTTCATGGTGTCAGTCTTCTTCGGACCAGCTCAATTGTTGTTTTCACCATCTCATAGCCCGTCCAGAAGAATTGTGACATTTCACGTCAAGGCTGTTTTCCTTGTGGCCGGCGATTCCGGTTGTCATGGTAGCAATGTAGGCAGCTGGCTGTTGTTCAATGTACTAAGTTGGCAAGGGAGCCTGAATGGGTAATCACGGCCACCGCCACGCGAGATTGCCAATATTGCGTGCATCTACAAAAGCTACATTGCCAGTATGAAAGGGGTTTTTCTTCATGGGTGATTTGTCGAGCATGATTCATGAGGCGTAGTGTGTAAAAAAACATTTACAATAGTTTACCCCTCTCGGGTCTCATTTAGAAAAATGTTCTTTCCCTCGTGTCTTCAAATAAATAAATAAATAAATAAATAGGCCATGTGTTCTTTTTTGATTTCTCACTCATTCCTTGTTAACTTAGCAACGTTCGCTACCATCGACCATCTATTTCGACTGGACTGGGAGTGAATGTTTTCAAATGGAAGCAAACCAATAAAATATTGCATTTTTATTGTCATAATGTTCAACCAAAGCGTCCAGTTTGAGTGTAATGCTAACATCATGTCATGCTAATATTATGTCATGCTAACGTCATGGAATGCTAACATCATGTGAAACACCATCAAAGGGCTTAGTGATATTCACATTGACTTTATGGCGGGAGAGTGATATTAATCCAGTGGCGGTTTGCTGTACCATTTGGTCCATACATCTTGAGCAAGCTTGCGACTTGATGGGAGGTGAGTGGAGTGCTATCCGAACAGAGCAGTGGTGGCCCCTCCCTGGCTGTTGACTAAAGATAGGTCCAATTGAGACTACCAGGGCTGGAAAGGAAGTTGGTTGCTCACCGTGGACTGCACGCCTCTTTCACTAAACCGGAAGTTGAAGGATTTTTTACAGGGGGGGGGGGGGGGGGGGGGTTTGCAGAGTTCATGCCTAAATAGAGCCCTCAACCAAAGTGCATGCTTCTGTGTTGCGGTGTCTGTACTTGTGAACGTTGGTTGTTTGTCTCTGACGTGAGGGAGGTAGGGGGAGGGATGATGGGGGAGCGATATTTATAGCAGCGTTCTCTCGGGAACTTTGGTTTCAGCCGCTTGTTTAGTTTTGCCGCACTCTACCTACGTACATCGAGCCGACTTAATGCTCTGACGCACTCCGTCATTTGCTCTCCAGTCCCATTGGGTCGAAGTTGATGATATTGAGATAGCCCCCGACATTAGAGGATAGTCAGTATTTATTTCTGTGAGGAGAAATCGACCCCCACCCTGGGCCCTCTGGGATGGCATAAAAACAACAACGCTCGAACTAAGCTATTCATAGGCAAACGTTTGTTGACGTTGTGCCTTTCCTTCCTCTCCGCTTCTTCCTTGTTAATTTCTCGATTCCCCTCCACTCCCCCCTCCTCTTCCCTTTTACCTGGCGACACAATCTGCTCCCGTTTTAATACTCAGCCATGGCTTGTTCCGTTTCGTGAAATGGAAACGCTTCCCTTCTCAAATATGAGCGATGAAAGAAGCAGTCGGACAAAGTCTTTCACTACAGTAAAGTCTCGTTATATCGATATTCAAGGGAGTCCGAAAAAATATCGATATAACCGGGACTATCGATATATCCGACCCTGTTTGCATGTAATTTTCTCCGTGTGTGCATAGAAATAGTATCGATATAACCGGGACTATCGATATATCCGATATCGATATAACGAGACTTTACTGTATTTTGCTCTCTTGTCTGCCAGAAGGAATGCACCCCGCTTCACACTTTTTCAGCGTTTATCGTCAAGAGCACTGGATGTGTGTGTGTGTGTGTGTGTGTGTGTTGGGGGTGCTGCGTTCAGTCTATCCCCAGGATTGGGAACGAAGCGCCAGACGAGGTGCAGACGCTGCCAGGTGTTAATCCTTCGCGGCTGGCGGCTCCTCGTCTTGTTGGATCCGAGCAGTACAATATGTATGCTCACCTTGAAACTAACACCTAAGCGTGAGCAACGTAAATCTCATTCTGGACAATCTTCGCTGGCTAGCTGTGCACTGAATAGATTCTGTTGATGGTCTTCACATGTTGAAATGCTCTGAAAGATAAAATTGAGTGTCCAGTCTATTACTCTGCAGTTTGTGTTTGCCGTTCATTAATACAGTGGGGGCTTGGCTTACGAACTTAATTGGTTCCCGGACAGAGTGTGTAAGGCGAAAAGTGTGTATCCCAAAAATGTATTTCCCATAGGAAACCATTAAAATGAGAATAATCTATTCCCAAGTCTCCATAAAATATAATTTTCAACTAAATAAGCCTTAAAACTACACACAATATGCACCTTATTCTATGTATAAATGTGCCATTTTATTGTAATGAAAAAATACACTGCACTGTATAATAAAGTCACTTTACATTTGTGATGGTCGTTGATGGCTCTTAATTGACACCTGTTGCTTGATGACTTGTAAGGTCTTACTAAACTGAGGCATCACATTATCATTCATTATGTTGATGATTCTGATAGCCACAGTCTTTTCTGGATGGAACTGTTCAATAGAAGCCTGCACATCATTCCACTTAGCCAACATTGCCTTGATGCTCTCACTTGATGCTGCAGCCATCTCTTCCTCCTCGCCCTCAGATGACAACTCCTGAATGGCTTGCTTCTGCTTGTCCTCTTGAAGGCAAATCAAATCCTCTGTGTTGAGGTCCTCATTATGGTCAGCAACAAGCTCCTCGATGTCATCTGCATCCACTTCGAGTCCCATGTTCTGTCCAATGGAAACAATGTCGTCCAAAACAACAGAGTCATGAGGATCAAATCCTTCAAAGTCCCTCTCAAGGATGCATGCGAGCCACAAATTCTTCCATGCTGCTTTCAAGGATCGAAGGGTAACATCATGCCAAGCCTTTTCTAACAGCTGAACACAATGATTCACATTGAAATGGTCCTTCCAATTATCCCAAAGGGATAGTTCGGTGTCATTCGTCGCGTGAAAGCACCGAATAAATAAAGCCTTTGTGTAAAGCTTTGTTGCGAAGGATGGTAGCAATGGTGGACTTAGTATATCGGTACCGGGCCGCTAAATCAGACAAACGCACACCTCGTTCGTCTTTCTCAATGATATCCTTCTTCTCCTCGAATGTAATTTTGTTTTGTGTCTTCTTCGGCTGAACACGAGTCTGTGGTGGGGTCTTTTTCGGTCCCATAACAGCAAAAGTATCGTTGAAGACGATCGACGTGTGCATTCAGATAAAGGGGGTGTGGAAAGGTAGGCCACTGTTCGATCGTGTGCTTTGGTGTTCTTCCGCCGAAGATTACTCCGCCAGCCATGGTGGGGCGGCGCTCCATGTGTATCCCGAAAAGTAGTGCTTATGCCAAGGTTTAATTTTCATAAATTTAATGTTCGCAAACCGAACATTTCGTAAGGCAAGGTGTTCGTAAACCGAGACCCCACTGTTCTTGATAGTCCGAGGGGGGAGCTAAATAGCTGACCAACTAACACACACGCACACATACGCACATTTACACCCACGTGTACACGCGTGTCCCTTGGTGCCAGGAAGTCTCTGGTCTATTGTGGCTCAATCAAAGGCCGGCGAGGTCAAAGATGGGTGATAACAATGGGCCTCAAATGAGTGAGGCGTAAGATCCTATTCACAATTGCATCCCTGCCAGGTTTCTGTAATAGTTTTGGATTTTTCATTGTTATTTTTTTTCTCCCTTACCACCAATTCAATTTGTCTTTACAGACGCTACCCTACTTACCAAGTTGCAATGGTACATACGAACATTTTTGTAGTAATATATGTAGCATTCTCACCATTTGTACATGTACATATAAAGACATACAGTAAAGTCTCGTTATATCGATATTCAAGGGAGTCCGAAAAAATATCGATATAACCGGGACTATCGATATATCCGACCCTGTTTGCATGTAATTTTCTCCGTGCGTGCATAGAAATAGTATCGATATAACCGGGACTATCGATATATCCGATATCGATATAACGAGACTTTACTGTATATTTTATTAAATGTTTCTTTTTCAGTACAAACCATTACAAGTTAGTTATACAAGCCTTAAACATACTTATATAAACTTTAAACATACTTATATAAGCCTTAAAGGACAACCGACGTCACTTTTTTGTTTCCTAACTGATATCAGAAAAACGTTTTATAGCATCTAAAATACCCAAAACACGCAGTATATTTTTAGTCAAATGCAAAACACCAATTACAATACCTTCAAGTGTTTTGAAACCGGAAGTGGCCAGTTTCAGAAGGTCCCGCCCCCATGTTCGTGGTGTCACGGCACGACGTCTTGCCTTGCTCGAGAATCAAAACAATGGCTTCAGATTCGGAGAATATGCTTTCTTGTTACTCATCCAGTTATGAATATGATTCAAATAGTTCTGAAGAAGCATACATGTTTGCAATCGATTAAATAATGTATTCTGTGTCATTTTGAGGCATCAGGGGTGGGAAATGTCGCACCCAAAAAAGGCAGAACATGCCGACAAAGCCGTGTAAGGAATTAATCAACCAGTGTCCACAGGCTGATTAATTCCTTACATGGAGCTTTGTCGCCCTCTTCTGCCTCTTTTTGGTCCTACACGACGTTTTCAGACCAAAGTACAGCAAAATGCATTGGCATGATGGAAGGACTGCTACAATGTGTCCTTTTTTCGGTCAGGGGCGTTCCTTCAGTGACGTAACGTACGGACTCGTCACCAAGTCAAAAACAAGACTTCCAGAATATTCAATGAGAGTCTTAAAACGTAAAATATAGATATATGCGGTGGAATCTTTGTAAAATACGCTCAGTAGAAGTCATTTGAAGACATTTTACAAATTATGGACACAACTTGACCGGAGACGTCGGTTGTCCTTTAAACAGATATTCCATACAAAATATAGCACTGAAGCAATTTACGAACAAATTCACCTTATGAACCGTTCGGAACGTATCTCATTCGTAAAGTTGAAGAGCGTCTGTATTTTTTTTTTTTCTGTTTTCAATTTTTTTTTTGTTTTTATTTGTTTTTCTGTTTTTGAAAAGGCTTTTTTTGTGAGTTTTAGTTTTTATTTAAATGTTTTTTTAATATACAGTGTTTGAGTGCAAGACAATAACAACAACAAAAAAGTCCCTAAACATGCTGTTAACCAAAAAAAACATCTCAATTCCCTTCTGTTCGTCCTCGCGTCTTATTTACGACCAAACCAGAATAAATTCACTTAAAATGAACCGCAAAACCGCTCGTATGATAATTGACAAAAAGGGAAACAAAAGGGTATTTTTCTCCAAAACCTCATTCAGCTCTGGGATTGGTTGACATCTCATGCTTTGCACTCGGCCTCGTGCTCCATCTTCCCAGCACACCTAATAAGACTTTCCTCCTGCTTCCAAACTCAATAAAACCGTGGAAGTTCAGTTTAAATGAAGAGCACGTTTTCTTCCAGCGCTTAAGCCAGTCAGCGTAAATAATACTTATTTGTGTTGGTGCAACACCTAAATTCTGATTTTGTTTCCTCTCCCGCATCGAATACCCAGAAATCTATACAGATGTTAGACTAAAGCAGGGGTCGGGAACCTTTTTGACTAAGAGAGCCATTAAAGTAAAATATTTAGAAATGTTTTTCAGCGAGAGCCACACGCATGCGCGCGCGCACATACACGCGCACGCGCGGCTACTTTTCAACAAAATATCAGAATGTATTTTTTAAAATAACTTTGTGATAGTACTCACCGTTAACATGGATGGTTTTCCGTTCCTCATGTTTGGTAAAAATCCAGGAAAACGATCGGAATGAAATTCAATTTGCACTTTCCGCCAACTGCAGCCCCAACGGGAAATGAACGACGAAAAAAACGACAATATGTATTATAATATGTAATATTTATCGGCGAGCCATATGCAATCATCAAAAGAGCCATATGTGGCTCACGAGCCATAGGTTCCCGACCCCTGGACTAAAGGCTTACAGTTCTCTTATTTTTTTCTCTTTCAAAATATTATGACATGAAAAAACATGTTCTGCTTTCACTGGTAGGTTGCGTGATTTGATTTATAGTTTTCCATGTACAGGGAGCGATGATTGTTTTGCACATGCAATATAAATAAAGTTGAGTTGCATATACATACACACACACACACACACACACACACACACACATATATATATATATATATATATATCGTATGGACTCGCGACTCTTATTTGACTGCATTTTACAACATTATTGTCTCGCAAGTGTCTTTTTTTTGTTGTTGCTTTTGACTCAGTGCAACGGAATAGCCGTGGGCTACATACTCGAGACTCTGCTACAAACGGCATTTATTAATTGCCTTGTCAAACGCAACCGGTCGGGAGCCCTATCGTTCATCGCGTAATCATTCACACTCGTTTAAAGGTAAGTCTTTGAAATGCGTCACACGGCAACCCGTACCCGGCGCTCTTTAATTTGCGCATACTGTGATTCAGGATGTTGGTGAGCGGCGCTCCCCGCTGATAGCTTTCGAAACACGCCTTGCGGATAGGATATACTATATAGGGTAAATAATTCCAGATGACACCACGCGTGCATAGTGTACGTAAAGGCCTCGTGGGTGTTCGTGTTTGTTGCCATTTTTGTCTCTCTGAGATGGAGAGAGAGCTGTCGCTGTGTTTCAAGCACAAGTCAACCCAAACTTTTTGTCCATCTCGGGATTGGGTGGGCGATGGGGGCATTTTACCACTTGGTGTCGACGGAAAGTGGCTTGGCTAGGTCATTATCTGAGCACTGAGCAAATGTGCCTCCATTTTCTGTCTACGGCAAGTGACAAAATGGCCTCCCCCTCAGATGGACATAAATCGATCATGATCATTTTGGTTCTATTTTTTATTTGTTTTTTATCTATCTGTTTGCTTGTTTATCTATTTGTTTATTTATTGATGGTACACTGAGCAATACTAATTTGTATTCAGTGTGACAGTCTTCGCCCAACATGTCTCCGCAGGCCTTTTTTTAATGGACAGTCACTAACATAACACGTGAACCACTTTGTGTTGTTCTCATTCTCATTCAGTCCTCTTCAAGCTGCGATATGCATCATTTGTATGAGCTTAATGGCCCGTCATGGCAGGTGGGAGAGGTGTCATCTTGTACTATGCAGTCGGTGCGATTACATGCAAAGTGGGCAAAGGCGACGGAGACGATAGGTCTGCACGTGCAAGCATGTGGACATCAACATGATGAAGTATTCGGCGGGCCACCCCCGCCCGCCCCTTGCCATCGTCCTCCGGTAGTCTAATGAGAAGACATTTCCGTTGTTACCAGGTGTAGGATCTGGCTGTATCTTGTTCTTTGGAAGAGACACAAGGACTCAGAAGGGAGGTTAAAAAATGTAGATTTCTGTTCTTGTCATTGTTCATGATTGATGAGCATTTGAGACTTTCGGATGACATTAAATGCTTTACATGTCCTCAGCTCATCTCCATTTTTTGTGTGTGCAAAGCAGGATGGCGATATTCCTTTCCTAAGATCTATTTTCTGTTGTGTTTATTTCTTCATCCTCAACAGATTTGATCCACTGCACCAATGAGATGAACGTGAACATTCCCCAGTTAGCGGACACGCTGTTCGAACGCACGGCCAACTCCAGCTGGGTGGTGGTCTTTAAAGCCCTTATCACCACGCACCATCTCATGATGTATGGCAATGAGGTGGGACAACCAACATACACACACACACACACGCACACACACACGCGCACACACACACGCACACACATACACACACTCGCGCACACACACACACACACACACACACACACACACACACACACACACGCACACACACACTCACACAAAAGAGAAGCCAAGGTCAGTCGATGGAGTCAACTTCACTATGTTCATTTTTAACTTAACTTCCTACATAGCATAGTGGCACATTCTTGTCATTATTAATGCTAACAACGTTAGCATCAGCAGTCGATCAATTTAAAGGACAACCGACGCCTCCGGACAAGTTGTGTCCATAATTTGTATGACTGGGCGACCCGGTAGCCGAGTGGTTAGCACACCAGCTTCACAGTGCAGAGGTCGCCGGTTCGCGTCCCGGTCCTGCCTCCCTGTGTGGAGTTTGCATGTTCTCCCCGGACCCGCGTGGGTTTTCTCCGGGTCCTCCGGTTTCCTCCCACACTCCAAAAACATGCATGGCAGGCAGATTGACCACTCCAAATTGTCCCTCGGTGTCCCTCTGCGATTGGCTGGCAACCAATTCAGGGTGTCCCCCACCTCGTGCCCGAAGACAGCTGGGATAGGCTACAGCAACCCCCGCGACCCTAATGAGGAATAAGCGGTACGGAAAATGAGATGAGAGACTTCAAATGACTTCTACTGAGCGTACAGTAAAGTCTCGTTATATCGATATCGGTTATATCGATAGTACCGCTTATTACGATACTATTTCTATGAACGCAAGGAGAAAATTACATGCGCGCAGGGTCGGATATATCGATAGTCCCGGTTATATCGATATTTTTTCGGACTCCCGAGAATATCGATATAACAAGACTTTACTGTATTTTACAAAGATTCCACGGCATATAGGTATATTTTACGTTTTAAAACTTGCGCTGAATATTCAGGAAGTCTTGTTTTCGAGTTGATGACGATCCCCACGTGACGTCACGTTTGGAATGCCCCTGACCGAGAAAGTGACACACTTCGTGTTGATGGCGAACTTAGAAGGAAAACATATAAATAACGCGATGGTGAATCGTTGTGTCTTGCACCAAGACAACTATTTGATATACGCTGACACAAATTCCCAGCCGACAAATCAGTCCATTTCCAACGGAGCTTGGGCGCCATTTTCTGGGTGCTACATTGCTGTCGTTGACGTCTCAAATTGATATAGGGGGACTCCTTTAATCGATTGCAAACATTTATGCTTTCCTCTTCAGAACTATTTGAATCATATTCATAACTGGATGAGTAACAAGAAAGCATCTTCTCCGAATCTGAAGCCATTGTTTTGATTCTAGAGCAAGGCGAAGACGTCTTGGCATCACTTTTTTGTTTCCTAACTGACATCAGAAAAACGTTTTATAGCATCTAAAATACCTAAAACACGCAGTATGATATTTTTATTGAAATGCAAAACACCAATAAAAATGACTTAAAGTGTCCAAAATCTGCAAAAAATTGAGCTGCGAATTGGGCATTTTCAGAAAGTCCCGCCCCCAGTTCGTGACGTCACGCCAAGACGTCTTACATTGCTGGAGAATCAAAACAATGGCTTCAGATTCGGAGAATATGCTTTCTTGTTACACATCCAGTTATGAATATGATTAAAATCATTCTGAAGAGGAAAGCATACATGTTTGCAATCGATTAAAGAATTTATTCTGTGCCATTTTGAGGCAACATTGGGGGGAAATGTATCACCAAAAAAGAGGCAGAAAATGGCGACCAAGCTCCGTGTGAGGAATTAATCAGCCCGTTTCCACAGGCTGATAAATTCCTTACATGGAGCTTGGTCGCCCTCTTCTGGCTCTTTTTGGTACAACATGACGTTTTCAGACCAAACAAGTACAGCAAAATATATTGACGTGATGGAAGGACTGCTACAATGTGTCCTTTTTTCAGTCAGGGGCATTCCTTTAGTGACGTCACCAACTCAAAAACAAGACTTCCGGAATATTCAGCGCGAGTCTTAAAACGTAAAATATAGCTATATGAGGTGGAATCTTTGTAAAATACGCTCAGTAGAAGTAATTTGAAGCCATTTTAGAAATTATGGACACAACTTGTCCGGAGACGTCGGTTGTCCTTTAAAAGTCTTGCAGTGGAGAAATGTACACTTCACAGCAGGAAAGTTATGAAAGGAAGATGAAAGAAAAGTAGAAATACAAAATACAGGAGCTGCTGGAAAGGCAGCCACTCTCACTGCGCCATCTTGAAGTCAAAAGAACAAAAAGATGGATGGATGGATGGATGAATGGATAGAGACAGACAGGCAAATAAATAAGTTAAATAAATAAACAAATCTAAATAAATCAAAGCAACTTTGTTGTGTCTTGTGTTTTTGAGAAATAAAATGCGTATGTCATTAAAAGACACATTTGTGGTGGTTTCAGACAGGAATGAAAATAAGAGCTTTCAGATAATATAAGTAGTGCTGGTAAAGGTTGCACATTATGTGAAAATCTTTAAACAAAGTGTTGTGTGTCTGTTTTTATTTTTTTTTCTCACACACGCAAACACAAGCTAATGTACTTTTGGGGCATTACTGTTTCCCTATTTTAGGCGAGGCTCCCTTTTGTCAGTTATTGCATCAGCGATCTCCGAAAAGAGGAAGAAATATATTTTGTTCTGCTTTTTTGTTACTGTGTAGCAAGGCACTTTCTGCCTTTTTGGGCTCTCTATCAAATATAATGGTTAAATATTCTCATCCACCACCCCGACGCCACCTTTCAAAATGGTGGTCTAATCAATTACTCCCCTCCATAATTAACCGGCTAAAGTCAAGACTGCAAATACCATACGCAGACTCTAGTTCATCACACGACTGCGTTAAATGTTTGCACAAGCTGTGCAAGTTGGTGTTACATTTTTGTTCAATCAAAATGGGGAGCTAAGTAGGTCGCCGCGGAGCTGCAGGGAGTTCTTGTTGTGTTCCTCAAATGAGCTGTGCTATCTTACTTGTTGCCTTCAAATATAACTTATTTTGACTGGCGGGGTTGCTCGGAGTCACTTGCATTAGAATTGGTAAAATTGATCCACCTACCCAATTAAGACGATGTTTATTTTGTTGCCGTTCAAAGTGAAGATATTGTGAAGATTGTGTTGCGCGGGCGGGTGTGAAAATATTTGACATGATCTTTTCAGACGATTAGACTACAATGTACTAGCAGCAGTGCACAGTGTCCTCAAAATAAGGACACACAGCCTTTCATACTTAGGAAACGACTGACACCATCCGTGATGTCATTTTTAGCCGAGGTCTCCATTTAGTGAGGAGATCAAAACGTATTTGCCTCACATCGCCAAAATATTTCAATGTTCTCCCGACTCGCCGCTTGGACCGGCATATTTATTTCCATAAAGACTACACTATGTGATGTTTTTTAATTATTATTTTTCATTTTGGAGTGGGAGCATGCCCATCACTCTCTGGGATTGGATTTTAAAAAATAAATAAACATATGAAAATGGGCATCACAGCCCACATAGCCACCAAAAAAAAAGAAACAATTTGGTGGGGATTTTAATCGGCAAGGACTTGTGTCTGTATGTGATCCAGTAAAACAGATCAAAAACAGTCCAGCAGGAAGATCCAAACAATGACAGCAAGAGCCTATTTCCACTCCCTTCTTTTGAGCAAATGTTCAGATCTTTCTTTGTGTGCTTGAGGGAGACCAGTCCCCCAAAGCAAGGGGCTCGGCGTTAAAATAAAAATACAAAAGTATGGATGCCAACATTTGCCAAGTGGGATGATGGAAAGAGGATCATTTGTTATTATTATTACCGTAATTTCCGGTTTCTACAAGCCGCAACTTTTGTCCCAAACTTTCAACCCTGCGGGTTGTGCAACAATGCGGCCAATTTATTTATTTTTTTCTAGTGGCCGCCAGTGGCGCTCGCGCACGAAAGGTAAGAGTGAGACTGGGTGAAGATAGATGCCGAGGAAGACGCAAGTTTCACATGTGAATCGTGCATTTAAAGTGGCCCTCCGAGTGGAATGGGACGCTTGGATGACCAGCAGCCAAAAATCGTTTAGCAAAACTGCCCGTGTGCGAAAAGCAACTTTTGCACAATTCTGCCAGTGGATCCTGACATTGTGGAGCAGTGTGAAAAAAAATCAACTATCACCAACGGGTTTCGAATAGCCGGTCTGCTGCGTGACAGAGAGGACAGCAGGGTGAAAGTGACACTTACAGCGACAATGAAAGAGAGAATGAGAGCGTGTGTAGCGAGGAATATCTGCCCCTATTCCAATGCGACATAAGATTAGGACGGCTCTCAGCGACTTGCTCTGTTTTTGTAACCAGCCGTGTTAGTGAGTCTAAACGTGTTGCTGCTGTGTTACTGCTTCCTTCTCATCGATGCTGTGTTACTGCCGTGTCTCAGTGACATTTACCAGCATGTTTTTTTCACCAGCCCTGTTCGGGGTGTGTTACTACTGTACTGCTTGCTGAGTTGCTGCCGCGTTACAGGCACTGTTTTGAAAGAAAAATTAAGGTATATCATTATAACTTTGAAAGCTTTTTGTGTGTGCCGTCTTTCTTTATAAACATACGGCTTATAGACAGGTGCGGTTTATGTATATGTTCAAAATGGTTTTCCTTTAAAGGACACCCGACGTCACTTTTTTGTTTCCTAACTGACATCAGAAAAACGTTTTATAGCATCTAAAATACCCAAAACACACAGTATGATATTTTTAGTCAAATGCAAAACACCAATAAAAATGACTTAAAGTGTCTAAAAAGTACTTCAATTTGAAACCGGAAGTGGCCAGTTTCAGAAGGTCCCACCCCCTTGTTCGTGGTGTCACGGCAAGACGTCTTGCCTTGCTCGAGAATCAAAACAATGGCTTCAGATTCGGAGAAGATGCATTCTTGTTACTCATCCAGTTATGAATATGATTCAAATAGTTCTGAAGAGGAAAGCATACATGTTTGCAATCGATTAAAGAATTTAAGAGGCAGAAGAGGGCGACAAAGCTCCGTGGAAACGGGCTGATTAATTCCTTACGACTTTGGTCAGTGAATATCAAAAAGATGCTCGGTGCCACACACAAGGATTCACCATCGCGTTATTTATGTTTTCCTTCTAATATCGCCATCAACACGGATCAACACGAAGTTTTCAGACCAAACAAAGTATTGCAAAATGCATTGAGGTGATGCAAGGTATGTCCTTTCTCGCTGAGGGGTGTTCCTTCAGTGACGTAGGGTGAGGACTTGTCACCAACTCAAAAACAAGACTTCCGGAATATTCAGCGCATGTCTTAAAACGTAAAATATAGCTATATGCAGTGGAATTTTTGTAAAATACGCTCAGTAGAAGTCATTTGAAGCCATTTTACCAATTATGGACACTTGTCCGGAGATGTCGGTTGTCCTTTAAAAATATACTGGGCGAGGCTTATAATCAGGTGCGCTCTGTAGTCAGTCCGGAAATTACGATATTAAAAAACAATTCTTATCAGCAAGTTGGTTGACAGAGGTCCAAGGTTCGATTCCCAGCCGTGGCTTGCCTGTCTGGAGTTACCATATTCGCCCCAAGCCTGCATGGGTTTTCTCCGGGTGCTCAGAGTTCCTCCAACATTCTAAAAACATGCACAGTAGATTAATTGGTCACTCCAAATTGTCCCTAGATGTGAGTGTGGGCATGCTTTTGTTTTTTGTTTTTGGTCTTTGTGTGCTTAGCGAGTGGCTCGCCACCCGTCGAGGGTGTTTGTTTGTACATTCTTTCTATCTTTCTTTTCCTTTTGTGATTTGGGGCCTGGGCCTCATTTTGGCTTTTGTAACAGAGCGTCAATGTTCATATCGAGAAAATTAAGCCCTCTGCAGCCATGACCTTTTAGGCTGAAGAATTCTCCTGTGCAAATTGACCGTTCAATCGCACTCGCCCTTTTCTCTATTTTTGTGTTTGTTTGCCACGAACATCCTGGCACAAGGTTGAACATGATATCACCATCGCAATGTTTTAATTCCATTTCCCTCACAACCAGATTGCTCCAGCCGAGGCTCTGAATGAAAAGTGATCAATGTCCCAAGGTGCTTTGTGAACAAAAGTGTCCGTCAAGCGCAGGAAAAGATGAACGAGAGTCGTTGGGGACTGATGAGGGGCACGGACAGACATTGCTGATGTCAGCAGGGTCCTCTGCTTTCCCTTTGTGAATGTGTGTGAAGCCTTATGGCCGACATGAGACACTCCTGGTGCCCACCCTGTCCCTTATCTAAACCAATTGCGCTTTGTGACATTGTCGGAAGCCGAACAATAAAAATAAACATAATCCTTAACATCAGTCACCTGAACAGACATAATGATAATCGTGGTGATATATCCTCGCCAACAAAAAACATTCCAGAAGCATATTGAAATCGCTCATCACCATATCCCAGAGAAAATATTAATGCAAAGTAAAGTTTATCTGAGCTCCGGAGATTTGGAGGTCACAGAAAGCAAGGTCATCACTTGCAATGTCTTCACTGACGGCACAATCACCTCGGACCAAACGCACTTGATTAGAACAAAGTTCATATCGTTCATTTTTGTTCCAGACCGACTTGTTTATCCATCCAAAGATAGCATCTTCAAGGCCTAAACAAATACAGAAATAAACAAACAAGTAGGTGACTCTGTAATCGAGTGGTTAGCACGCCGTCTTCACAGTGCAGAGGTCGTGAGTTCAAAACCCGGTCCAGCCTCCCTGTGTGGAGTTTGCATGTTTTCCCCGGGCCCACGTGGGTTTTCTCCAGGTCATCTGGTTTCCTCCCACATTCCAAAAACATGCATGGCAGGCTGATTAAAAACTTTAAAAAAATATCCCGAAGTGTAAATGTGACTGGTTGTTTGTCTCTGTGTGCCCTGCGAGGCAACCAATTCAGGGTGTCACCCGCCGAGTGCCTGAATACTGCTTGGATAGGCTCCAGCACCCCCGGCTGTGGATGGATGGAAATAAACAAGTCTGCGAATGAATGAATGAATGAATGAATGAATGAATGAATGAATGAATGCAAACATAAAAAATACATAAATAATTACATAAATAGTTATATCAATCATGACATGAATAAATACATACATAAATATCCAAATAAATAAAAATACATAAATAGATTCATACATAAATAAATAACCAATGAACTAATTAAATGATTAATCAATCAAATAATTATGTGATTAATTTAAAAACTGGCTCACCTCAACTCATCACAAACAATACATCCTTGAATTCGTAATGGGCGATATTATTGGCCAGCTTGTGCGCTTTGGAGCCAAACCGTTGCCATTTTAAATCACGTTTATTGTGCGGCGATGGTGACTTAATGAAATTCCCAATGCATCGCCCCCCCCTCCCCAACGGCATGCGGTAGGACTCTGGGACTGTTTAATGTTCCGTGAAATGATGGTGTTTCCCTCCCGCGGAATGCATATGGTCATCTATTACAATGAGCCTTTCTTGCAGAATTTGGTTGGCCACATTTTTTCTTTCGTCTGGTTGGAGGAGAAGTCCTGTAATTAACTCTGCCAATGGTCTGCATGATTAATCCGAAAAATATTAGCACTTTGGCTTCATTCTGTCTGCTTCATCCAAAGAAATTTCACACCATTTTTGGGGAGCAGTATGAGCACTTACAAATACATACTGGGAGTATTTGTATAGATTTGGACACAAAGACCTTTTTTCCCTACTTGAAGCATCTCAGCAGCGCACAGTGAATCATGTTAAGCCCCCGGCGACGCGCTTGAGTGTTTTGCTCTCCTTTTGCAACAATATGTCACCACACGCCATGTGAGGCAGACGCTCATCGGGTGACTTGACAAGGCCAACAACACGTTTACAAGTGTCTATGTGTTAATATTTCAAAGCCGCTCGGTACCACTTGCAAAGGCGAACCCCGAAAAGTTGCGTGAAAATGGATTCCTGTCGTTAACGCCCGCACATTACATTCGCAACATTTTACGTTTGAAAATGGCTCTATATTCTCAAGACGGCTTTTTAGTCTTGAAGCCATTCCAATGACTTCACGACTACACATATGTCTGTAAGCAAATGTTTATCTATGCTCCATCCTGCCGTGGTTCGCCACCAAATCGGGAACTGGCAAAGTGGCAAGCCTTTCGAATATTTTTAAACGGGCTTGACGGAGATTCTCAAAACGGGGCTCCCCCTATCCCGTTAAAGATTTCCAAGACAATGTACATTGGCGAATGCAAAATACAGACGTGATGACAGAGCCGTCGGCGGAGTAAGAGTTGAAAAGTCCACTTGGATTATTTTAGAAATTCAAACCGAGTGTTGTATGGGGGAGGGGTCTTCTCAGATATACTAGACATGCTGCAAGACGAGTAGTGCAGTCGATAATCCCCTTTCTATATTTTTCTCAAGAGTTAGTCAACACTGTGACATGTGTACTTTTCAGGTGTGTGCACTGTCGTTTGCCCAAAGTCTTCCATGTTTAAAATACAACATACAGTAAAGTCTCGTTATATCGATATCGGATATATCGATACTCCCGGTTATATCGCTACTATTTCTATGCACGCACGGAGAAAATTACATGCAAACAGGGTCGGATATATCGATAGTCCCGGTTATATCGATATTTTTTTGGACTCCCTTGAATATCGATATAACGAGACTTTACTGTATATGCAAAGTAGCAATAGAAGACCACCAGGTGGTAAAGACCTACAAAGGCACTTCATATAAAAATAAATACATATATAAATGGGAAGGGAGGGGGTAGAGAGAGAGAGTGCTAGCTAGTTAGCAGGCTAAATATGTGAGAGAGAGGAGGTAGAGAGTGTGAGAGTTATAGCTAGTTAGCAGGCTAAATATCATGCGAGTGAGAGAGAGAGAGTGGGGGGAGGGAGTGGCAGAGAGAGAGTGTTAGCTAGTTAGCAGGCTAAATATCACGCCAGAGATAGGGGAAACGATAGCTAGTTATCAGGCTAAATATCATGCTAGAGAGAAAGAGAGAGGTAGAGAGGCAGAGAAACAGAGAGAGGTCTTCATCAGGTGGATTGTAACAATATAAATCTTGATTTTTACAGAAATATTTGTCCAGTTGGCACTGAGGCTCTCTGTCTTTCTAGACATGAAGCTACTTCCATCCCTCCCACATCATTTCTTTTCCCGCAGCTCATTTCTGATTTATTTTCACCTCTCAGCGTTTCATCCAGTACCTGGCCTCCAGAAACACGTTGTTCAACCTCACCAACTTCCTGGATAAGGGAGCCTTGCAAGGTCATAATACCTAAAATATTTTAATTTTATATCTGCTCGTTTCCTCACAAATAAAGCAAACACTTTCAAGCCTTGCTCCCCCTGCCACCACCTTTCTTGCTTTCACAGGTTACGACATGTCAACCTTCATTCGGAGATACAGCCGTTACCTGAATGAAAAGGCCATGTCCTACCGACTTGTGGCCGTGGATTTCACCAAGATGAAGCGCGGGTAGGGGATGCCAAATCATCATCATCATTAACAGTCTTTCACACAACCTCCAGACTAAAAGCGAATTGTAGCATTTTAAGTGTCGTTGTTCACATCGGTGCCAATTTGCGGCAATTGCGACGTACAATTGGCCAACTAGCATCATGAGGAACCAGCATGAGAGTGCCTCGTTGTTAACCACAAGTGCATGAGCATCATGCCGAGAGAGTTTATTTGTTTGAATTTTTAGTCATATTTAGTCAATGCCACAGACTGTGGCTTTGGGCCCGTGTGGTCGCTTTAGAGTGCCTCGTTGTTATAGCCCGACAAAGCCTAGTGAGATACATCCCACCAACCAGACACCTAAAGCAGTTCCAACCACGCACTTATATTGAATCATAAGAAAGGGGCTAAAACAAAGTACCATTCATTTTTGCTACACCGTTAAAAAAAAGATTAACGACTGACGTGGGCGTGGCTTCGGCTCATTCAACTGACACTGATTATAACTTATTTTTTGTTTGTAATAATCCAACTCTCTTTTTGTGTTTTGTCCTATTTTAAAGAAATATATTTGCACTTTGCTTTGACTTTTTGCAAATAACGTCAGTATAAGCTCATCCTTGACACGGCGGAACAATGCGGAGATCCTTTGTTTCTGAATCTCACATGGTTTTTACTTGCAAACCAAACACACCCCAGGCCGTTGCTTGTTACTTATTCATTTTTTTTGTGTTGTGCGGGTTTTCCTAATTTGCAACAAAACATTTGCCGCCGTGCAGGGTTGACGGTGTGATGCGAACCATGAACACGGAAAAACTGATCAAGACGCTGCCCATAATTCAGAACCAGCTCGATGCGCTGCTGGATTTCCAGGTACTGTGTGTGCGTGTGCGTGCATGTGTGTGTGTCACATGAGCTGATATTTAAACGATATTAATTCTTATATCCGTGGAAATGAGCGCTCAACCCGTCTTCCTCCTTTTCCTCCGCAGGCCAACCCGAACGAACTCACTAACGGTGTGATCAACTCTGCCTTCATGCTGCTCTTCAAAGACTCAATCAGGCTGTTTGCCGCTTATAACGAAGGGGTCATCGTCCTCTTGGGTAACGCACTCACCTCAATTTTTTTTTTATTATGATGTAACCTTAGAAGCACGGCACATGCGTGGTTTTGGTAGCCATGGAAACCGCATAGGTTTCCAAACGCATTCACATGGTATCAACCTTATGCATTTTTTCCCTCCTCGTCTGCATCGCCCTGTTCCTCCCTTTCCTTTTGGCTGCCCCAGAGAAATATTTTTACATGAAGAAGAACCAGTGTAAAGACGCCCTGGATATCTACAAGAAGTTTCTTTCCAGGATGACGAAGCTGTCAGAGTTCCTCAAAGTGGCCGAGGTATGCACACACGCACTCACGTGTAGCTAATCCACAGTAGCCCCCTTCTCCCTTTTATCCCCCACCATGACGAATGCCCTCGCGGCCCGCGAATCGTCCTTCTTGTCTTTTTGCCTCTCCTTTGCGCCGAGCAGACGTGAAACGGCGTGAGTCAGCCTCCGTCACGTCAACGAATCTCATTGTTGTGTTCTAATTAGCTCTCAGAGCTATTTGAATAGATAGTCCCCCCCTGCCCCCCAGTTGATTAAAAATTATGTAAAAGGAAATCAGGCTACACATTTAAAGGGCAACCGACGTCACTTTTTTGTTTTTTAACTGACATCAGAAAAACGTTTTATAGCATCTAAAATACCCAAAACAGCAGTATGATATTTTTATTCAAATGCAAAACACCAATAGAAATGACTTAAAGTGTCCAAAATCTGCAATAAATTGAGCTGCGAATTGGGCATTTTCAAAAAGTCCCGCCCGCAGTTCGTGACGTCACGCCAAGACGTCTTGCATTGCTGGAGAATAAAAACAATGGCTTCAGATTCCGATAATATATTTCTTGTTACACATCCAGTTATGAATATGGTTCAAATAGTTCTGAAGAGGAAAGCATACATGTTTGCAATCGATTAAAGAATTTATTCCGTGTCATTTTGAGGCAAACGGGCAGGGGGAATGTCTCACCTAATAAGAGGCAAGAAAATGGCCACCGAGCTGTGAGGAATGAATCAGCCCGTTTCCACAGGCTGATAAATTCATTCCATGGAGCTTGGACTCCCTCTGCTGGCGACTTTTGGATGTAACACACGGTTTAAAAAAAAAACAGTACAGCAAAATAAATTGACGTGATGGAAAGAGGCTACAATGCATCTTCTTTACGGTCAGGAGGCGGTCCTTTCCTGACGTCACGTGAGGACTCGTCACCAACTCAAAAATAAGACTTCCTGAATCTTCAGCATGAGTCTTAAAACGTAAAATATAGCTATATGTGGTGGAATCTTATTAAAATACGCCCAATAGAAGTCATTTGAAGCCATTTTACAAATTATGGACACAACTTGTCCGGAGACGTCGGTTGTCCTTTAAATATGCGTCGGCAGAGGATTTCTTCTGAGTCGCAAATGTCTTGAGGGAATACCTGGATTGATGTTTTTTGAATGAATCCAATGCTTCAAATGGCTTATTGCTTCGGGGATGTGCATGGCTTGAAAATCAAACTCGAAATTACCTGAACTGTTTGTCCAGGAATAAAAATATTAAATAAAAATACAGTATTTTCCAATGTATAAGGTTCAACCAAAAGCCATCATTTTCTTCAAAAGTAGTGTGTGGAGCATGCTGGGATGTATAAAAAAGTGTTTCATTCATAATCTCTTAAAATTGCTTTGCAGGGTGGAATTTTGTTCTCAATTTCGCTATTATTTTCCATTTTTTGATACAATGATTAGAAATGGAAAATATCGTTGTTGTTTTTTTGCTCGTTTGTATTCAGTATCTCCAAAAGAAAGGGAAATGAAGTTGAAATCTGACTGTTTTGTTGACATTCCCTTGAGCGCACTACCATCTAATGGATGCATAACGTCACCCCAGCCTCTAGCGCCTTACATATGGTGAACTTTTTAAAACATGTCATTCATTGAAGGTGCACCTTATATATGGAAAAAGTTTGAAAATACACCACTCATTGGGGGTGTGCCTTATTATCCGGGAAAAAAAACGGTAATCGTAATTGAAAATGCTATTGGGTGTTTAATGCTCAAGCTAGCTAATGCAGTCAACTCAATCTATTGGCATATAAGAAATTACCGTATTTCTCAATATATAAGGCGCACAGATTATTATGTATCATTTTACTTATGGTTTTATTGTTATGTGCTTTGTTTTATTGTTTTTATTGTAAAGTGTCCTTGGGTGTTTTGAAAGGCGCTTGAAATAAAATGTATTATTATTATTATTATTATTATTATTATTATTATTATAATGCGCACCTTCAATGAATGATGACATTTTACCAAAGCTAATATATAAACATACCGAATTTTCCGGTGCATAGGGTGCACCCAAAAGCCTTCATTTTCTTCAAAAGATTACTCTGCACCTTATATGCAGGTGTGCCTTGTTTGTTGAATCATATTGAGCCACAAGTCTGGCAACTACTGTCAGCAGCCACCGGTTACATTTGCCCCCCATAGAAGTAGTGCGTAACCCAACCATCTACTGTGGCGCCTTATAATGTGGTGTGCCTTATATTTGGAAAACTTTTAGATATTTATATATTATATTTGGGAAACATTTTTCATTCATTGAAGGTGCGCCTTATATATGGAAAAAGTTTGAAAATACACCATTTATTGAGGCTGTGCCTTATACACCAGAAAATATGGTAAATATAATTTCAAAAGTGCAGGCAAATAACCGCGTGTGCTCCGTCGCCTCCACAAAATCAAGCAAATTATTCTTGCCTGACCTCAATCCGACATCAGTTTTTACTTTTCTAGATGTAACAGCTGCTTTGGAGGCTGCACCCAAGTGATGTGAGGCAGAGGTAGAAGCCCTGATGGTGACTTGTTTAATAGTGCTTGACCTTCGTCGTCTTTATCTATGTCCCAAGAGTCCAACGTATCTGTCGGAACTGGTTTCTCTGTCAGTGTTTTTTTGTTGTTGTTTTGTTTTTATTGATTCATTTATTTTTTAATATCAATGTGTTGTCGTCACAACACGATTCATCCCAGATGTCATGCCATCCCTCCACCTCACGTTGGCCATTTCTCACCGATCAATCGCTCCGTGTGGGGTCACCAATTTCCGATTTGTTTGATTTTTGCTGTCTTTATGATGTTTTTGTTTGTTTAGCGCATGAACAAACGATTTCTTTTCTCACATGACCCTGCTCTGTTTCCCTCCATTTTTATCCCCCAACCCACCTTCCTCCCTATCTTTTTATTTGTTTGTTTTTCTACGACAGGAAGTCGGAATAGATCAGGGTGACATCCCCGATCTCTCGCAGGTCAGTGTACATCTCACCTCCTTCCCTTCTTGCTTTTCCACGCTTCGGCTCTTTCTCCCTTTCCATCCCGATAATCATTGTTTTCCCCATTCATGGACTCGCCTCATTTTTCCCCTGATTTCACCTGTTGATGTCCACGCTCGCCAACAAGCTTTCCAGTTCACTCTCCACTCACTTATTATTATTTTTTATTATGATTCTTATTTTCTTAGTGTTGTTGTTGGCTGGAACTCTAGCCACCACCCAATTTTATTTATTTAATTAATTATTCAATTGTTTGTTTATATATTTATTTCAACTCGCTTTTCGCCATTCCGGGCTCATTTGAAATTCCGTAGATAGCTGAACTCGGCTGGAATGCTGCACCCTCAGCAACTATATATCATAAAGAGCCTTGAGCATTATTCATGTTAATTTTACAGTGTTGACGCTGACTTGCCTTTGAGGCCATGGAAGCAGATGCTTTGCGGTCGGGGAGGGGGGGGGGTTCATCTTGAATATGTCTGATATCTGAAAATGGAAACCATATTAGGCCAATGGAGCAAGACAGCAATTCCCAATTACACTCATATGAAATTAATCCAAATAAGTAAATGATCGCCTTTTCATGTGGGGGTGGGGGGGTTGTGTGTATATGTCATCACTGGCAGAGAGAAGGTCAACCCTGTACAGCATGGGTGTCTAACTCATTTTTGCCACAAGCCACATTGTAGTTGCGGTTTCTTCTCGGGAGCCGTTATGAATTTGGGGACGCCATTAAAATGTTCCATCCCCTCCACATATTACACCTAGAGCGCACAACAAACTAATGAATCACTAGTTTTAAATTTTGAAGTAAAAAATAATGACTGTTATTGCGGTTTAAATGGGACAATTGGAAATTTTGGTTCGGACTTTAGCAAGCATCATGGAATTTCACTTCTTTGATTTGCTGTCGCGGCCCAAATAAAATGATGTGGCGGGCCAGATTTGGCTCCCGGGCCTTGACTTTGACACCTGTGCTGTACAGCATACTCGCTGAACTGAAAACACATCGCTGGTGGTTTTCTCGTCAAAGTTCGACTTTTGTGTTGATTTTTTTAACTCATTCACTGCCAGACAATGTGTACAAATACAGTAAAGTGTCGTTATATCGATATCGGATATATCGATAGTCCCGGTTATATCGATACTATTTCTATGCACGCACGGAGAAAATTACATGCAAACAGGGTCGGATATATCGATAGTCCCGGTTATATCGATATTTTTTCGGACTCCCTTGAATATCGATATAACGAGACTTTACTGTATGTCCACTCCAGTGCCAAGGTTTTTGCCATTTTACTCAAATTGCAGGACCCGCAGAATATTGAGTTTTAGGACTACATAAACATTCAATGCAGCATAAAAAAGAGTTAATTCCTAAGTTATATGCGTCTGGAGTTGTCTGAGCTTGAAATGGGGCGGCTCTCCAAAATACAATACATACATATTGATTTATACAGCGCTTTAACAACAGCTGAGGGTGTAACAAAGCACTAACATGAAAATGCTGCCCCTTCTGGTGGGGAAAATCATTGCCAGAGGTCTGACCAGAGCTTGATCCGCACACTCCGCAAGAAAAAACAAAAACTGAACACATTCGGGAATGGTGCTCCACGTCATGCCTTTGAATTCCTAAATAAATTCGGGAATGGCGGTGACTGAGTTAAAATAGAGAGCAAAAGTAACTTAAGATCCACCAAAAAATCCTTCACAAATATTATCATGGTTTGTTGTCAAAAATTGTCATCTGGGCTTCCTCTTGTGCCGCAGAAAACAAAAGGATCACACATTGTAGGTGGCCGGTTACTTCTCACCACTCCTTCTCACTCGTTTCAACACCCCTGCCTGCAATAGCGCCACCTTTTTTTCATCCCTCCCCCACCCCCTCGCAAGCGTATGAACTCGCAGGCGCCGCATGCCCACGCGGGCACGTCGTCTCGCTCATTGCCTCGCTTTACAATATGCTCCCGCCGTCCAAGTCGCGGAAGATTGCTTTCTGCCCTCTCACACGGCAAGCGAACAGGCCACCAAACCCCATGAATAGAAAATGAGCCCCCGTCTTCATCTGCATGACTCCCTCTGCCGGGTTCCATTTAAATTCTCTCCTTTCTCATCATCGTTGTGCGCCGGCGTCCCTGGAGAGTTGCTTTTAATCGCGCCTGACCTCAGATTTCCCATGTAATCATGATGCGGGCGACGGAAAGATAAAGGTGGCAAACGGGATGATCTTGCCCGCCCTCCTCCTTGTCCCCAAATCTTATATCATGAATGATTAATAGCAACCTTACGTATTGTGTGTCAGCTAATATTGACTGGGCTTCCGAGATCCTCTTCTCCAAGCAAACTACTGTCTCGCCCCACCGCAAAGAGCTCAACAGAGACAAAATGTTTCCAGATGTGCGTGCGCGCGCATTCCTGTGGTTGGTGACGTTGTCATATTTTCACTCAAGAGGAAATTGCTTCTCTCCGTGTGCCACAAGAAGCAAAAGAGTAGATTTGTGCTGAGGCTGGAAGCTGCCTTGTTGGCTTGACTCCGCACCTCAAGTCGAGCTGCTGAAAATATGCACACACAAAAAGCAGGAAAAAATAAAACGTGTGATGTCTATTTTGACCCCTTTGCTTGCTTCTTTTTTCGTTTGGGTGCTTTACGGTATTTCTCAATGTTTGCTGCATGTTGCCATGGCGACCCTTTTACTGCCCAATTAAATGCTACTTACCTTCCTGTGAGACCAAATTCTTTCAACTGAGAAACACGTGTGACTTTCTCATGAGTGGGAGGTGACATTTCACAGAAAGTTGACTTGATTAAAGGCAGTTTACATAATCTGACCCCAAAACCCCACACACACACACCCGTTGTCCCTATCCTTTGTGTTTCAAGGCCCCCAGTAGCCTCCTGGAGGCTCTGGAGCAGCACCTGGCCTCCCTCGAGGGCAAGAAGACCAAGGAGCTCAACGCAGACGCCAGGTGAATATCTGACAAATGACGGCTGACAAATCATCAGCGCTGCTCAATTTCCTTCATTCGTCTCTCATCTTGCAAGAGCGTCCACGCTGTCCAGTGCCGTCTCCTGTCTCGCCTCCGCCGACATGTCCTTCGCTCGCATGGATGAGAAGGAGAAGCAACTTGCCCTGGAGGAGGAGCAGGCCCGACTGCAGGCTCTTAAGGTAACCGGTCGTGACACACACACACACACACACACACACACACACACACACGAGACACCTCGGATCGGGAGTTGATCCCAATGAAGAATTTAAATGGTTTTGGGACAGTATTAACTCATTCACTGCCAGACAATGTGCAAACATGTGTCCACTCTAGTGCCAGGGTTTTTGTCATTTTCATTCAAATTCCAGGACCCACAGAATATTGAATTTTAGGACTACATAAACATTCAATGCAGTGTATGAAATCTTACAATCTCTTCTTTCATTGGGAAAAAGTTTAGTTAGTAAAAGTACAAGTTTAGAAAAGGTTTTCATCAGGAAAGAGTTTATTCCTCTTTTATATGGGTCTGGAGTTATCTGAGCTTGAAATGGGCGCGGCTGTACAAAAGGCAAATGATGCCCACTCGTGGGAACGAAAAACATTTCCAGAGGTCTGACCGTTGCATCAAACCCCCCAAAGAAAAAACAAAACCCTAACAAATTCAGGAATGGCGCTCCACGTCATGCTTTTAAATTCTTGAATAAATTCGGGACTGGCAGGAAGTGAGGTGAGATATCCGAGAATGAAAAATACAAGCTGTCAATAACATAACCCAAATGAAAATGCTCAGGAATGTCCTGGTGTGAAAGTAACCGTTTGTCTGAGGTTGCACGGCAGATTCCCAATCGCAATCAAGAGATATTTATTTAAAGGTTCTGTCATGTTTGCTCATTTTAAGGCTACAGCAGACAATATGTACTGCTTATTAATTTGTATTGTATCGGGTCTGCTGCCCCCTTTTTTTACACTATTGATGCGTCCTTTGGCCACTTAAACAGTCATGAATGTATCAGAAGCATCACCGTTCTTGCTTCAAATCACACAATAAGAGTGAAAAATGTAATGTGTGTGTGTGTGTGTTTTTTTTTTTTTTTTTGCCAGGATCAGCGTCTGAAGGAGATCAGCATGCAAACTTCACCCTCCGCTTCCCCCAGCAACCAATCCATCGGCAGCACCCACAACAACAACAACCACATCACGCCAACGCCGGAGTTGTTCGGCTCTGCGCTTTCAACCAACAGGTGTGAGAGAATATTTTCTTGATATATCCCGAGTGCCGTGAACTGCCTCGTGGACATGTTCGTGAGTGACGTTATGAAATACAGGAAGAGACACAATTCTGAAATAAAGCCATGTAGCAAACGACGACACAATGGGACACTTTAGAAAAGGGGGTGGCAATTTTACAGCTTGAAGAGAACAATTTACAGTTTGCATTCACATTTCTTGACGTCACATGTGCTTTGTCATAATTTGTTCCCATGATGTGGTTGAAAAATTGGGTGTATTTTTTTCTAAAATGTTGTAATTATTTTTTTTTACATAATTTGCTGATGAGAGATTGGCGGTATGCTTAAAAAATAATTCATATCAGTCAACACTGATTTTTTTTTGCTATAAATTCAAAAACAGTTGAATTACAATGCAATACAATACATATTGATTTATATAGCACTTTAACAACTGCTGAAGCTGTAACAAAGCACTTAACACGGACATCAATTAATCAAAATCAAATAGAAAACTAGTGAAGAAAAAATATTGAGAGGAAAAATGCCATTCAATGAAAATACAGGTATTACTCATTCCAATTTTCTAGGAATGTGCAGATTTTTTGGTGTTTGTTGTCGTCTTATTCAACGTGGAAAGTTTCTCCTGCGGCATAAGTGCCATTATAAAATACAGGAAGAGACCCAGTTCCGAAATATAAGTGTCGTGAGCAAACACAAGTGCATGCACGATACTTGACCAACCATTTTGGGACAACTTCTTAGCCCGCTCGTATTTTGCCATCCACGCCAGGAGTGACAGTCCGTTTATGTTGCATGTGCCCGATGGAGATTTGAAATGGATTAAACTTCCACTTTGATGATGCATTCGTACCCCCGCCCCCCACCTCAGCGCTTTCTTTTTTTCATGTCCCCCGCAGTGCGCCTCATCTGAACAGCGACTTGTTTGATCTGCAGCCAGCCTTCATCCCCGCGGTGCAGTGCACCCCTTCCATCTCCTCCGCCAACAGTGCCTGGGGAGGTACGCCACACGCGCAATCACACGCACTTAGATTCCAGATATGTTCAGAGAAACGGCTTCAGACAGGTAGATAAGCAAGAGCCCGAGCGCCATCATCCCATATCTTCTTCATTGCCATCACCGTCCGCCCGCCTTCATTGTGCAACCCTCCATCCCTTACCTTTGCCTTATAAAAGAATTCATGAAGCGTTGTGTGGTTATCCCAGATTCATGTGACTCCCTATTGAGATTTTTTGAATGAGATGTCTGAAAGACACCCTTAACCTAAAAAGCCCCAAAATAGACAAGGCACATCAATAAGCAACATTCTAGCGATGTGTCATTCGCAAACGAGCAGGGTCTATAAACGTGGCTCTTTGAAGTAAACAACGGGAGGTGATTCAATGTTTGCTGCATGTTGCCATGGCGACCCTTTTACTGCCCAATTAAATGCTACTTACCTTCCTGTGAGACCAAATTCTTTCAACTGAGAAACACGTGTGACTTTCTCATGAGTGGGAGGTGACATTTCACAGAAAGTTGACTTGATTAAAGGCAGTTTACATAATCTGACCCCAAAACCCCACACACACACACCCGTTGTCCCTATCCTTTGTGTTTCAAGGCCCCCAGTAGCCTCCTGGAGGCTCTGGAGCAGCACCTGGCCTCCCTCGAGGGCAAGAAGACCAAGGAGCTCAACGCAGACGCCAGGTGAATATCTGACAAATGACGGCTGACAAATCATCAGCGCTGCTCAATTTCCTTCATTCGTCTCTCATCTTGCAAGAGCGTCCACGCTGTCCAGTGCCGTCTCCTGTCTCGCCTCCGCCGACATGTCCTTCGCTCGCATGGATGAGAAGGAGAAGCAACTTGCCCTGGAGGAGGAGCAGGCCCGACTGCAGGCTCTTAAGGTAACCGGTCGTGACACACACACACACACACACACACACACACACACACACGAGACACCTCGGATCGGGAGTTGATCCCAATGAAGAATTTAAATGGTTTTGGGACAGTATTAACTCATTCACTGCCAGACAATGTGCAAACATGTGTCCACTCTAGTGCCAGGGTTTTTGTCATTTTCATTCAAATTCCAGGACCCACAGAATATTGAATTTTAGGACTACATAAACATTCAATGCAGTGTATGAAATCTTACAATCTCTTCTTTCATTGGGAAAAAGTTTAGTTAGTAAAAGTACAAGTTTAGAAAAGGTTTTCATCAGGAAAGAGTTTATTCCTCTTTTATATGGGTCTGGAGTTATCTGAGCTTGAAATGGGCGCGGCTGTACAAAAGGCAAATGATGCCCACTCGTGGGAACGAAAAACATTTCCAGAGGTCTGACCGTTGCATCAAACCCCCCAAAGAAAAAACAAAACCCTAACAAATTCAGGAATGGCGCTCCACGTCATGCTTTTAAATTCTTGAATAAATTCGGGACTGGCAGGAAGTGAGGTGAGATATCCGAGAATGAAAAATACAAGCTGTCAATAACATAACCCAAATGAAAATGCTCAGGAATGTCCTGGTGTGAAAGTAACCGTTTGTCTGAGGTTGCACGGCAGATTCCCAATCGCAATCAAGAGATATTTATTTAAAGGTTCTGTCATGTTTGCTCATTTTAAGGCTACAGCAGACAATATGTACTGCTTATTAATTTGTATTGTATCGGGTCTGCTGCCCCCTTTTTTTACACTATTGATGCGTCCTTTGGCCACTTAAACAGTCATGAATGTATCAGAAGCATCACCGTTCTTGCTTCAAATCACACAATAAGAGTGAAAAATGTAATGTGTGTGTGTGTGTGTTTTTTTTTTTTTTTTGCCAGGATCAGCGTCTGAAGGAGATCAGCATGCAAACTTCACCCTCCGCTTCCCCCAGCAACCAATCCATCGGCAGCACCCACAACAACAACAACCACATCACGCCAACGCCGGAGTTGTTCGGCTCTGCGCTTTCAACCAACAGGTGTGAGAGAATATTTTCTTGATATATCCCGAGTGCCGTGAACTGCCTCGTGGACATGTTCGTGAGTGACGTTATGAAATACAGGAAGAGACACAATTCTGAAATAAAGCCATGTAGCAAACGACGACACAATGGGACACTTTAGAAAAGGGGGTGGCAATTTTACAGCTTGAAGAGAACAATTTACAGTTTGCATTCACATTTCTTGACGTCACATGTGCTTTGTCATAATTTGTTCCCATGATGTGGTTGAAAAATTGGGTGTATTTTTTTCTAAAATGTTGTAATTATTTTTTTTTACATAATTTGCTGATGAGAGATTGGCGGTATGCTTAAAAAATAATTCATATCAGTCAACACTGATTTTTTTTTGCTATAAATTCAAAAACAGTTGAATTACAATGCAATACAATACATATTGATTTATATAGCACTTTAACAACTGCTGAAGCTGTAACAAAGCACTTAACACGGACATCAATTAATCAAAATCAAATAGAAAACTAGTGAAGAAAAAATATTGAGAGGAAAAATGCCATTCAATGAAAATACAGGTATTACTCATTCCAATTTTCTAGGAATGTGCAGATTTTTTGGTGTTTGTTGTCGTCTTATTCAACGTGGAAAGTTTCTCCTGCGGCATAAGTGCCATTATAAAATACAGGAAGAGACCCAGTTCCGAAATATAAGTGTCGTGAGCAAACACAAGTGCATGCACGATACTTGACCAACCATTTTGGGACAACTTCTTAGCCCGCTCGTATTTTGCCATCCACGCCAGGAGTGACAGTCCGTTTATGTTGCATGTGCCCGATGGAGATTTGAAATGGATTAAACTTCCACTTTGATGATGCATTCGTACCCCCGCCCCCCACCTCAGCGCTTTCTTTTTTTCATGTCCCCCGCAGTGCGCCTCATCTGAACAGCGACTTGTTTGATCTGCAGCCAGCCTTCATCCCCGCGGTGCAGTGCACCCCTTCCATCTCCTCCGCCAACAGTGCCTGGGGAGGTACGCCACACGCGCAATCACACGCACTTAGATTCCAGATATGTTCAGAGAAACGGCTTCAGACAGGTAGATAAGCAAGAGCCCGAGCGCCATCATCCCATATCTTCTTCATTGCCATCACCGTCCGCCCGCCTTCATTGTGCAACCCTCCATCCCTTACCTTTGCCTTATAAAAGAATTCATGAAGCGTTGTGTGGTTATCCCAGATTCATGTGACTCCCTATTGAGATTTTTTGAATGAGATGTCTGAAAGACACCCTTAACCTAAAAAGCCCCAAAATAGACAAGGCACATCAATAAGCAACATTCTAGCGATGTGTCATTCGCAAACGAGCAGGGTCTATAAACGTGGCTCTTTGAAGTAAACAACGGGAGGTGATTCCTAATAGGGAGGCGCTCGAACATGAGCCAACTTTGTTTCTTTTTTTTTTTGAATTAGTCATTCTTTGTTCATATAATTTTGCCTTATTTTTGGAATTAAATCAATTGAAGCAACAAAAAAATGAAGACCCAATTGGTAGCTAAAACAAGCTGACTCTCTAACAATAGCTGGAATTCCCATCACGACAACATTCCTGTCAACCTAGACTTTTTGACCTTTATGCAAGAATTTAGCTCTTCGGAAAAGTAGCAACACACCCAAAGAGGGTATCGGGTTTACTTTGTGAAAGGTTAGTTGTTACGCAGAACTCATGGTGCTATTTTCGGGTTTATTTTGTCATTCTGCTCTTACCCCTGAGAGCCCCCTCTCCCAAAAAAAGTTTTTATTCCGTAGCAGGGATGCAGTGACCCAAACCAAAAGTGTATCAACGAATTTCCTTAGCACAAAATAACCAGATCGGGTATAATTAGTTAGTAAACGATGACCATTGAAAACATCGGCAGCCTTATATGTTGTTTGTCTTTTTTCATTTTTGACCATGGTGAATTTCTTCCAAAACAAAGCAGCGCTCCAATAACAGAATTACACCCACCCTCCAGGACTGGAGAACCAGCCCATGCAACAGAACACCCCCAGCATGACTGTAGATTTCGATGCCGTGTTCGGGAATAAGGCCGCTCCTGCTAACGATGGAACACAGCCGGCAGCCGGTAAAACTTTGTACCCGTCCCACCGTCCAGGCTGGAAACTAAAAAATACAAATAAAAAAAACTCTGTGGGCCGCGCCAGCATTGCTTTGGATTAACCCTCGGTCTTGCAATTTGTAGCTGCTCTTCAACAGAATGGGGGTGGGGGGTTTTGCTACCTTTCCTTGTTAGCGTGTTGCACCCTGTTGTTTTTTCATCTTAACTTCAAAAGCCGATCAGGTCATCGGTTGACTTATTTGCCACAGTTACGAGAAAAAAAAATGATTGAAAACTGATTTACTTTGCGAAATAAAAGGGCCTTCCATTGTTGTTTTTGTCCCCTACCCTTCTCCCCCACCTTCCATCATACATTCTCTGCCGCGCACCTGCTCTCTTCTTATGCCTTCTTTCCTGTTAGCGTGTAATCAAGGTGCAATTATTTCCAAGTGCATCTCCACTCTGATAGCTCCCATCCATCAGCGTGACTCCTTTGCTTTTTTTTTTGCTTCACACCAGCTGCCGATGCATGCGCCACTCGTGTTGTTGTTGATTTTGAATGAGATGGTTTTGACATGTCCAGAGGAGAGAGAGTGAATATATTGGGGAGAAGGATATTGAGTCTCGAACCGTCAAACTGAAGGCTGGAGGAAAAACTGAGGAGGAGGCTTATGGGTGTAGGGAAAGAAGATGCACAAAACAGGGTGTGGTGGAGGACAGTGATTAACTGTGGCGGCCATTGAAGGGAAATGCTGAAAAAAGATTGGAAAGAAGGGTCAAAATATTTAAGTCAATTGAAAATGTAACTACTTGTTTTAAAGTCCTGATCAGCTTTATGCCCGCCCACCCACCCGCGCCCCCTTTTTTGTTATTGTTGTTGTTGTTCTTGAAAGAACCTTTTTTATAGATAGTGAGTGGGCGAGCGAGCGCGCGAGAGATACACACGCACACATTTTTTTTGTTGTTATTCTCCAATTAATTGACATTCTGTATTTTTCCCTGCAGAAAAGTTATTTGTGCTGGGCCGTACCTTGCCTTGTAATTTAGACACGTCCTAAAATAAAGAAAAATGAATCTGGAATCAATATGAAAAAAATATTTGTTATTCAGATGTCCTTTGTGACTCTGGCTTCTCCCTGTGTTTTCGTAACACGTTTCAACCAGCTTTTTGGACTGCCAATCCATCTGCTTGACTGGCCTCATCTCGACACGTTATATTTTTTTTATGACCATGTTTTTTTGCCATGTGTGTGTGTGTGTGTGTGTGTGTGTGTGTGTGTGTGTGTGTGTGTGTGTGTGTGTGTGTGTGTGTGTGTGTGTGTGTGTGTGTGTGTGTGTGTGTGTGTGTGTGTGTGTGTGTGTGTGTGTGTGTGTGTGTGTGTGTGTATCTGCCTCTTCTCACGCCTCCTTTTGCCATTTTCTCTTTGTCTCATCTGTTTTTCCCCCTGTCGGTTGCTTAGACGCCAGCATTCATTTCGCCTGCGCTATCACACTTTGCAAGAATCACCCAGGCAACTCGGTTCCATCTGCTCTTCTCCGAGAATCTCTTTCGTCATGGGTTGTACACGTCGCGCATAACATCTCCTCTGAAAACCGTCTTTTGTTCTCCCCCTTCATATACCCTACCCCATCCTGCCCAGGTGTGCCCTTACCGCATTTGCTATTCCAATCGAACACACCGTGTATTATCACCTTCACATCTCACTGCCCTCTGCTCTATTTGATCTTCTCAAGAGAAAATTTTCTTTCCTGCCCCCCCACCTCCGCACTCATAATTCACTTGTTTCCAGCAGACTTCACTGACACAGTGCCAGAGGTTTTGGTTTTTTTTGGCGACTAGACAAATTGTACATCATGAGAATGAATAACTAGCGCAACCTATTGTTGGTCGTGGGAGCTGTGTTGCCAAACCCTTCTGCAGTCAATACAAATGTGCTTGAAAATCGTTGGTCAATACTTTTTTTCCTGTTTGAAACCCATTTGCACATAAAGCTGAGCAACATTTTTTGGGGGGGTGCTCATTTTTCTTGTTCTATTTTTTTCCCACCACATGCGACCTTTCTTCCTGGTTTCCTTCTCACATCTGCGAGGCTAGCAGGAAAAGTGTGTGCTTGGATGTTTTGTGTCAGCACTAAAACTCTAAAAACCTCTTGCTAACTACTAAACACCATGCCCCCTCCCCACCATTTTTGTTCCATTCTTTATCTACTCCCCGCAGTGCTTCACAAAGTCAGCATGGTCATCTTGCAACTAATTTTTGTCCGTCTTTTTTTAAGCCTTGCAGCCAGCCTTCATCCCCGCGGTGCAGTGCACCCCTTCCATCTCCTCCGCCAACAGTGCCTGGGGAGGTACGCCACACGCGCAATCACACGCACTTAGATTCCAGATATGTTCAGAGAAACGGCTTCAGACAGGTAGATAAGCAAGAGCCCGAGCGCCATCATCCCATATCTTCTTCATTGCCATCACCGTCCGCCCGCCTTCATTGTGCAACCCTCCATCCCTTACCTTTGCCTTATAAAAGAATTCATGAAGCGTTGTGTGGTTATCCCAGATTCATGTGACTCCCTATTGAGATTTTTTGAATGAGATGTCTGAAAGACACCCTTAACCTAAAAAGCCCCAAAATAGACAAGGCACATCAATAAGCAACATTCTAGCGATGTGTCATTCGCAAACGAGCAGGGTCTATAAACGTGGCTCTTTGAAGTAAACAACGGGAGGTGATTCCTAATAGGGAGGCGCTCGAACATGAGCCAACTTTGTTTCTTTTTTTTTTTGAATTAGTCATTCTTTGTTCATATAATTTTGCCTTATTTTTGGAATTAAATCAATTGAAGCAACAAAAAAATGAAGACCCAATTGGTAGCTAAAACAAGCTGACTCTCTAACAATAGCTGGAATTCCCATCACGACAACATTCCTGTCAACCTAGACTTTTTGACCTTTATGCAAGAATTTAGCTCTTCGGAAAAGTAGCAACACACCCAAAGAGGGTATCGGGTTTACTTTGTGAAAGGTTAGTTGTTACGCAGAACTCATGGTGCTATTTTCGGGTTTATTTTGTCATTCTGCTCTTACCCCTGAGAGCCCCCTCTCCCAAAAAAAGTTTTTATTCCGTAGCAGGGATGCAGTGACCCAAACCAAAAGTGTATCAACGAATTTCCTTAGCACAAAATAACCAGATCGGGTATAATTAGTTAGTAAACGATGACCATTGAAAACATCGGCAGCCTTATATGTTGTTTGTCTTTTTTCATTTTTGACCATGGTGAATTTCTTCCAAAACAAAGCAGCGCTCCAATAACAGAATTACACCCACCCTCCAGGACTGGAGAACCAGCCCATGCAACAGAACACCCCCAGCATGACTGTAGATTTCGATGCCGTGTTCGGGAATAAGGCCGCTCCTGCTAACGATGGAACACAGCCGGCAGCCGGTAAAACTTTGTACCCGTCCCACCGTCCAGGCTGGAAACTAAAAAATACAAATAAAAAAAACTCTGTGGGCCGCGCCAGCATTGCTTTGGATTAACCCTCGGTCTTGCAATTTGTAGCTGCTCTTCAACAGAATGGGGGTGGGGGGTTTTGCTACCTTTCCTTGTTAGCGTGTTGCACCCTGTTGTTTTTTCATCTTAACTTCAAAAGCCGATCAGGTCATCGGTTGACTTATTTGCCACAGTTACGAGAAAAAAAAATGATTGAAAACTGATTTACTTTGCGAAATAAAAGGGCCTTCCATTGTTGTTTTTGTCCCCTACCCTTCTCCCCCACCTTCCATCATACATTCTCTGCCGCGCACCTGCTCTCTTCTTATGCCTTCTTTCCTGTTAGCGTGTAATCAAGGTGCAATTATTTCCAAGTGCATCTCCACTCTGATAGCTCCCATCCATCAGCGTGACTCCTTTGCTTTTTTTTTTGCTTCACACCAGCTGCCGATGCATGCGCCACTCGTGTTGTTGTTGATTTTGAATGAGATGGTTTTGACATGTCCAGAGGAGAGAGAGTGAATATATTGGGGAGAAGGATATTGAGTCTCGAACCGTCAAACTGAAGGCTGGAGGAAAAACTGAGGAGGAGGCTTATGGGTGTAGGGAAAGAAGATGCACAAAACAGGGTGTGGTGGAGGACAGTGATTAACTGTGGCGGCCATTGAAGGGAAATGCTGAAAAAAGATTGGAAAGAAGGGTCAAAATATTTAAGTCAATTGAAAATGTAACTACTTGTTTTAAAGTCCTGATCAGCTTTATGCCCGCCCACCCACCCGCGCCCCCCCCCCCCCCCCCCCCCCCCCCCCCCCCCCCCCCCCCCCGGGGGGGGGGGGGGGGGGGGGGGGGGGGGGGGGGGGGGGGGGGGGGGGGGGGGGGGGGGGGGGGGTGTGTGTGTGTGTGTGTGTGTGTGTGTGTGTGTGTGTGTGTGTGTGTGTGTGTGTGTGTGTGTGTGTGTGTGTATCTGCCTCTTCTCACGCCTCCTTTTGCCATTTTCTCTTTGTCTCATCTGTTTTTCCCCCTGTCGGTTGCTTAGACGCCAGCATTCATTTCGCCTGCGCTATCACACTTTGCAAGAATCACCCAGGCAACTCGGTTCCATCTGCTCTTCTCCGAGAATCTCTTTCGTCATGGGTTGTACACGTCGCGCATAACATCTCCTCTGAAAACCGTCTTTTGTTCTCCCCCTTCATATACCCTACCCCATCCTGCCCAGGTGTGCCCTTACCGCATTTGCTATTCCAATCGAACACACCGTGTATTATCACCTTCACATCTCACTGCCCTCTGCTCTATTTGATCTTCTCAAGAGAAAATTTTCTTTCCTGCCCCCCCACCTCCGCACTCATAATTCACTTGTTTCCAGCAGACTTCACTGACACAGTGCCAGAGGTTTTGGTTTTTTTTGGCGACTAGACAAATTGTACATCATGAGAATGAATAACTAGCGCAACCTATTGTTGGTCGTGGGAGCTGTGTTGCCAAACCCTTCTGCAGTCAATACAAATGTGCTTGAAAATCGTTGGTCAATACTTTTTTTCCTGTTTGAAACCCATTTGCACATAAAGCTGAGCAACATTTTTTGGGGGGGTGCTCATTTTTCTTGTTCTATTTTTTTCCCACCACATGCGACCTTTCTTCCTGGTTTCCTTCTCACATCTGCGAGGCTAGCAGGAAAAGTGTGTGCTTGGATGTTTTGTGTCAGCACTAAAACTCTAAAAACCTCTTGCTAACTACTAAACACCATGCCCCCTCCCCACCATTTTTGTTCCATTCTTTATCTACTCCCCGCAGTGCTTCACAAAGTCAGCATGGTCATCTTGCAACTAATTTTTGTCCGTCTTTTTTTAAGCCTTGTTGCTCGACCACCACGGTGCTGAAACACTTCCTGGCTTCTTGTAGCATCAACGGGCAGCATTACTGACACGCGTTGGGCAAATCACTTGCTGCCATTTGAGTGTGGAACTTGATTCCTATCACAGAACGTCTGGTCTCCCCACCGCAGGTTTCGACACCCTGGGAGATCTTCTAAAGCCAACAGTCCCCATCCATGCCGCCCATTCTCTGCCGCCTCAAATGGTCTTCCAGTCTGGAGGAAAACTGACGGCCAATGACCTGGACTCCTCCCTGGCCAGCCTTGTCGGCAGTGAGTGAAACATCTGGAATGCAGACTTGTCGCCGTTTGTCTCTCTGGTCATATGTTGGTGATACAGCCTGAATGGTCTTCTTTTCTCAGATCTGCAGTTTGGTGGAACCCCGTCCAAAAAGTGAGTCTGATCCGTTCCAACTCAATCTACCAGCCTATAAGAAATTACCGTATTTCTCGGTGTATGAGGCGCACCTTCAATGAATGATGATTTTTTTTCCAGCTCTAATACATAAATATACCATATTTTCCGGTGGATAAGGCACACCCAAAAGCCTTGATTTTCTTCACAAGATGATCCTGTACCTATATGTGAAGTAATGTTGAGCCACAACAGTTCTCTTAATTACTGTCAGCAGCCACCGACTCCATTTACCCCTGTAGAAGTAGATCGTAACCCCAGCCTCTACTGTAGCGCCTTATAATGTGGTGTGCCTTAGATTTGAAAAACGTTTATATATTTAGACAAAAAAAATCATTCATTGCCTTATAGTCCTGTGGCATGTATATATGGAAAAAAGTTTGAAAATACACCATTCATTGCGGTGCGCCTTATACTCCGGTTCACCTTATACATCAGAAAATGCGGTAATTTGCTCTTGAGAGCTTAGCAATATGGCTAAAAAAATGTCTGTTGCCATTTTCGAACTTTCCAAACTCCTGTCTCACCGCCGTGCGTTTGGGCTCAAGTGAAAAATCCTGTCACTTCCTGATCTTGTCTTTCTGCTGCTGACCCACCAGGCCAGAGATGCAGTGGAACCAGCCCGGGGAGAAGAAGCTGACAGGCGGACAGAACTGGCAGAACAAGACCATGTCCACCACTCAGTGGACCCCCGCCCCCATGGTCCCACCACCCATGCCTATGCCACACGCGGTAAGATGCGTGCGTGGTTTTCGCGTTGTATACATGAAGACCATCGCGTTTTTCAGACCCCCCCCCCCCCCCCCCCCCCCGCTCCATTTCCCCGTAATTCGTTGGAATCAGCACTTCCCGCTCCGTTTGACCTCCTCATGCAATTTTTCCAGCAGTTTTGCAGCGCAATCCCCTCACCTTCCTTTTCCGCGCTTTGCTTGTTTCACATTTATCACATCTCTGTTTTGCATCGTCATCCGCTGGCGATGATTTTACGCAGCTTTGCCTTCGAATCCCCCACCCCCTTGCTGTTTATCTGTCCACTCATGTCTTTGTGTCTTTTTGTCTCTTATTTTTTTCCCTGTTGTGTGGTGGAGGACAGTGATTAACTGTGGCGGCCATTGAAGGGAAATGCTGAAAAAAGATTGGAAAGAAGGGTCAAAATATTTAAGTCAATTGAAAATGTAACTACTTGTTTTAAAGTCCTGATCAGCTTTATGCCCGCCCACCCACCCGCGCCCCCTTTTTTGTTATTGTTGTTGTTGTTCTTGAAAGAACCTTTTTTATAGATAGTGAGTGGGCGAGCGAGCGCGCGAGAGATACACACGCACACATTTTTTTTGTTGTTATTCTCCAATTAATTGACATTCTGTATTTTTCCCTGCAGAAAAGTTATTTGTGCTGGGCCGTACCTTGCCTTGTAATTTAGACACGTCCTAAAATAAAGAAAAATGAATCTGGAATCAATATGAAAAAAATATTTGTTATTCAGATGTCCTTTGTGACTCTGGCTTCTCCCTGTGTTTTCGTAACACGTTTCAACCAGCTTTTTGGACTGCCAATCCATCTGCTTGACTGGCCTCATCTCGACACGTTATATTTTTTTTATGACCATGTTTTTTTGCCATGTGTGTGTGTGTGTGTGTGTGTGTGTGTGTGTGTGTGTGTGTGTGTGTGTGTGTGTGTGTGTGTGTGTGTGTGTGTGTGTGTGTGTGTGTGTGTGTGTGTGTGTGTGTGTGTGTGTGTGTGTGTGTGTGTGTGTGTGTGTATCTGCCTCTTCTCACGCCTCCTTTTGCCATTTTCTCTTTGTCTCATCTGTTTTTCCCCCTGTCGGTTGCTTAGACGCCAGCATTCATTTCGCCTGCGCTATCACACTTTGCAAGAATCACCCAGGCAACTCGGTTCCATCTGCTCTTCTCCGAGAATCTCTTTCGTCATGGGTTGTACACGTCGCGCATAACATCTCCTCTGAAAACCGTCTTTTGTTCTCCCCCTTCATATACCCTACCCCATCCTGCCCAGGTGTGCCCTTACCGCATTTGCTATTCCAATCGAACACACCGTGTATTATCACCTTCACATCTCACTGCCCTCTGCTCTATTTGATCTTCTCAAGAGAAAATTTTCTTTCCTGCCCCCCCACCTCCGCACTCATAATTCACTTGTTTCCAGCAGACTTCACTGACACAGTGCCAGAGGTTTTGGTTTTTTTTGGCGACTAGACAAATTGTACATCATGAGAATGAATAACTAGCGCAACCTATTGTTGGTCGTGGGAGCTGTGTTGCCAAACCCTTCTGCAGTCAATACAAATGTGCTTGAAAATCGTTGGTCAATACTTTTTTTCCTGTTTGAAACCCATTTGCACATAAAGCTGAGCAACATTTTTTGGGGGGGTGCTCATTTTTCTTGTTCTATTTTTTTCCCACCACATGCGACCTTTCTTCCTGGTTTCCTTCTCACATCTGCGAGGCTAGCAGGAAAAGTGTGTGCTTGGATGTTTTGTGTCAGCACTAAAACTCTAAAAACCTCTTGCTAACTACTAAACACCATGCCCCCTCCCCACCATTTTTGTTCCATTCTTTATCTACTCCCCGCAGTGCTTCACAAAGTCAGCATGGTCATCTTGCAACTAATTTTTGTCCGTCTTTTTTTAAGCCTTGTTGCTCGACCACCACGGTGCTGAAACACTTCCTGGCTTCTTGTAGCATCAACGGGCAGCATTACTGACACGCGTTGGGCAAATCACTTGCTGCCATTTGAGTGTGGAACTTGATTCCTATCACAGAACGTCTGGTCTCCCCACCGCAGGTTTCGACACCCTGGGAGATCTTCTAAAGCCAACAGTCCCCATCCATGCCGCCCATTCTCTGCCGCCTCAAATGGTCTTCCAGTCTGGAGGAAAACTGACGGCCAATGACCTGGACTCCTCCCTGGCCAGCCTTGTCGGCAGTGAGTGAAACATCTGGAATGCAGACTTGTCGCCGTTTGTCTCTCTGGTCATATGTTGGTGATACAGCCTGAATGGTCTTCTTTTCTCAGATCTGCAGTTTGGTGGAACCCCGTCCAAAAAGTGAGTCTGATCCGTTCCAACTCAATCTACCAGCCTATAAGAAATTACCGTATTTCTCGGTGTATGAGGCGCACCTTCAATGAATGATGATTTTTTTTCCAGCTCTAATACATAAATATACCATATTTTCCGGTGGATAAGGCACACCCAAAAGCCTTGATTTTCTTCACAAGATGATCCTGTACCTATATGTGAAGTAATGTTGAGCCACAACAGTTCTCTTAATTACTGTCAGCAGCCACCGACTCCATTTACCCCTGTAGAAGTAGATCGTAACCCCAGCCTCTACTGTAGCGCCTTATAATGTGGTGTGCCTTAGATTTGAAAAACGTTTATATATTTAGACAAAAAAAATCATTCATTGCCTTATAGTCCTGTGGCATGTATATATGGAAAAAAGTTTGAAAATACACCATTCATTGCGGTGCGCCTTATACTCCGGTTCACCTTATACATCAGAAAATGCGGTAATTTGCTCTTGAGAGCTTAGCAATATGGCTAAAAAAATGTCTGTTGCCATTTTCGAACTTTCCAAACTCCTGTCTCACCGCCGTGCGTTTGGGCTCAAGTGAAAAATCCTGTCACTTCCTGATCTTGTCTTTCTGCTGCTGACCCACCAGGCCAGAGATGCAGTGGAACCAGCCCGGGGAGAAGAAGCTGACAGGCGGACAGAACTGGCAGAACAAGACCATGTCCACCACTCAGTGGACCCCCGCCCCCATGGTCCCACCACCCATGCCTATGCCACACGCGGTAAGATGCGTGCGTGGTTTTCGCGTTGTATACATGAAGACCATCGCGTTTTTCAGACCCCCCCCCCCCCCCCCCCCCCCGCTCCATTTCCCCGTAATTCGTTGGAATCAGCACTTCCCGCTCCGTTTGACCTCCTCATGCAATTTTTCCAGCAGTTTTGCAGCGCAATCCCCTCACCTTCCTTTTCCGCGCTTTGCTTGTTTCACATTTATCACATCTCTGTTTTGCATCGTCATCCGCTGGCGATGATTTTACGCAGCTTTGCCTTCGAATCCCCCACCCCCTTGCTGTTTATCTGTCCACTCATGTCTTTGTGTCTTTTTGTCTCTTATTTTTTTCCCTGTTGCATCCCGTTGCAGAATGGAATGTTCTATACTAGTTATGTAAGTACCAACCCACCCACGAATGCAACTTGGTGACAAGCCGTCTTTTCTCCTGCCGTTTTCCCTTGTCAAATCTGTTTTTACTCTTGAAGCTGGAAGGCAACGATGACACATCTGTTGGCATCCCGCAACTGTGGTGCAAGGGGAAAAAATGCATTTGTTATATTTGCACACTTGTGTGTTTGGAGGTCATGCTGATAGTAAAACTGTGCCAAACATGTCAGCGTGTTGTTGCTTGGCTATTGTGAATGAGCCTTGAGGGATGTTCAATTGCCACCTTGACATGCGGGAAGCAGTGGGTGCTATGGGGTCTATATTTGCATTCAAACTTGCCAATTAGTTGGATTGAGTTTTGGGGGGGCAAGATTTACCGGATTTTCCGCACTATAAGGCGCTCTCACAAGCTTTAACTTTCTTCAAAAAATGACCCTGTGTCTTATACGCCTCATACGTGAAGTAATATTGAGCCGCAACAGGTCTCGCAACAACTGTCAATAGCCGCCGACTCCATTTCCCCCGTAGAAGTGCATGTTGGGATATATAAAACGGTTCATTTCAATTATCTCTTAAAATGATTTTGGCATCATTTTGTTTTTGGCAGAATGACGAGAACTGGAAAATTTGGTGTTTTTTGCTTGTTTTTGTATTTAGTGTCTCAAAAAATTTGAAGGGCAAAATATTCCATGAAAACACCTAAGGTACATAAACGTTTTAAAGAAAGAAGATTGGTAATATCTGAAAATTATATTTATTATCATATTGTGATCCACTCTAATAAAACCCTGGAATATTTTTGAACTCATAGAAATTCTGAAAATACAACACATACTATTCTCCAATTTCCATTTTCGTGTTTGACATCAAAAATGGAAAATGATGGTGCTGACTGTTTTGCTGACATTCCCTTTAGCGCAGCGCCCTCTAGTGGATGCCTAATGTCACCCCAGCCTCTACTGTAGCGGCTTATAATGCGGTGCGCCTTGTACCTGTATATGAAAACATTTTTAAACACTTTTTTTGTCATTCGTTGACGGTGTGCCTTTTAATCCGGTGCGCCTTATACAGTATATGGCAAAAGTTTCTAAATACACCATTCATTGTCCGGAAAATACGGTAAATATTTGCCAGTTATACTCTACAGTGATACATCAGTATACGAACTTAATTGGTTGCTAGAAAGTGTGTGTAAGGTGAAAAGTTCAAACATTTATTTCCCATAACAAACCATTAAAAATGAGAATAATCCGTTTCCAGATCCCCATAAAACATACATTTCTACTAAATAAGCCTTAAAACTACACACAATATACCTTATTTTATGTATAACAAATGTGCTATCGGATTGTAATTAAAGAAATAAACTAGTGTATAATATTCGTTTTATTTACCTTTGTGATGGTCGTTGATGTCGGTGCCTCTTGACGATATCCAAGTGAAGTTGCCGTGCTTTCTCGGCAATAATACCCTCACACACTGTCCCCTGCTAGCTGCTTTTCGTTAATCCAAATCAGCAGAAGTTTTTCAACCTCTTCTATTGCCGGGGACCGTTGCTGAGACAACAAAGAAACACGCTTAGCCACATGAAGCAATGGTCGACTTAGCATCCTAGTACTGGGACGCAAAGTCACACAAACGCACACCTTGTTCGTGTTTTTCGATGATCTCCTTCTTCTGCTCAACCGTAATTTTCTTTAATGTCTTTTTAGGCTTAACACTAGACTGTGGTGGGGTCTTTTTTGCTCCCATAATAGCAAATGTACACTTGATAAAAAACCATGACTGCACTCAAACAGAGGGAGTGTGGAAGGTTTATGAGCTAAAGCGTTCGTAAACCGAGGTATCACTGTATTTACACCAAATCTGCACCCGACCAGCATTTTATATTTGCTCCTCATGCCTACACTGGACTGGGGGTTACTTTTCTTCCTTCCGGTGTCAACAATTCATTCTACATACACGGGCAACATTTTTCCCATGCACGAAAGCTTACGAACGTCGCTATTTAAATTCCCCTAGGAACGCTCCTACGCTGTCATCCGCCTCAAATCTTTTTTTTAACCCCCTCCCCCTCTGTACCGGCCGACCACATCTGAGTTATTTCCCATTTCCTTCAAGGCTCCAGCTCCCGTGGCTTTCCCCATGACGACACCGCAAGTGCCTGTATATGGAATGGTGAGGGGAAACATTATCTAAATCATACACTTTGGAACAGGTTTTACATAGATTGAGAATATAATCAGCTTCTACTCCAACATCCATCATGTTGATTAAATGTTTTTTTTATATGTTAAACATATTTATCACGCAAACAGTGGAGGATTTTTAAATACAAAAGTGACCAGACTGCCCCTTCCAAAAGTATTGGGACAGCAGGGTCAACACCAGAAATGCCTAAAGTCCGGCCCGCGGGCCAAATGCGGCCCGTGGTCAATTTTCATCCGGCCCGCGACCTCTGTCATAAAATCAATACATTGGACAGTAGCACTGTTACCTGCGTGCGCTACGTGCTGCCATCTAGAGGCTAAATTAGGAACAGCAAATTAGTATGAGTCATTGACTGAATGGGCCCCGCAATTTTCTAAAATGGCGATTTTCTAAATTTATAAAAATTCTTTCAACAATCAACAAAACTACAAATGACTTCTGTTCAACTGTTACAAACACTTAAAATGAAGTTAACTGAATATTCAATTTTAATTTTTAATATCAATTCAATTTTTATATGCGTGATTCATCTCAACAAAAAAACATACTTAAAACAACTGGAATTTAAATTAAAAAACAAATGAGAAACAGAATGGGTCACCAAAATTAATTTAAATTAATTGCTGTTTTTTTTGTTGTCCGCCATGGTTGGTCCCCCCATACATTTTTAACACCCCAAATCTGGCCCCCTTTGCAAACTGTTTGGACACTCCTGGTCAACACAAAAGGAACTGACCACCCCAATCAAGGACCTTTGGAAGGAAAGTGTCTAAAAAATATTTTTGCGTTTGTGATTTTTCCTTTTTTTTCCTGTGTAGGTACCCCCCCAGATGGGTCAGGTGGGTGGGGTCCCAGTTATGGCTCATCAGCCGATGATGTACAACCAGCCTGTCCTCAGACCCACTAATCCCTTTGCAGCCATGCCTGGAGCCCAGGTGAGATTACGTCGTTGCCTTCTATAGAATTTAACTCATTCACTGCCAGACAACGTGCAACAATGTGTCCATTGGGCCAGGGTTGTTGTCATTTTCACTGAAGTTGAAAGATATTGAGTTTTAGGACGAAATAAACATTGAATTCAGCATAAAAAAACCTTAGACTCTCTTCTTTCATCAGCAGAAAAAAAAAGATTCCTAAATTATATGGGTCTGGAGTTATCTGAGCTTGAAATAGGGGCGGCTGTACAAAAGGCAAATGCTGCCCCCTTGTGCAAGGCAAAAAACATTGCCATATGTTTGACCAGCGCTTTATCTGCACCACCGTCAAGGAAAACCTGAACAAATTCGGGAATGGCGCTCCACGTCATATTTTCAATTACGGAATACATTTGGGAATGGCAGTGAATGCGTTAAGATACAACACTAGTTAGTATCTTTTTTTTCTTTTGGAGCACGCCGCTTTATTTTCTGCCATCTTTTTATCTTTATTCAGATGCAGTTTATGTAATTCAGTCAAGGGCGGGTGGAAAGCGACTCGGGTGCCAAAAGCGACAACATTAACACAAAGAAGACAAAACACACAAGAGCAGCGATTATTTGATCAAGCTTCGACAGACAAAGACCTGCGACGCAACCGCTGCCGCCAAAGCAAGTTGATGAGGCCGTGGGATTATCGTTGTCTGAAGCAACTCGCGAGAATGCGTGTGTGTGTGTGTGTGTGTGTGTGTGTGTGTGTGTGTGTGTGTGTGTGTGTGTGTGTGTGTGTGTGTGTGTGTGTGTGTGTGTGTGTGTGTGTGTGTGTGTGTGTGTGTGTGTGTGTGTGTGTGTGTGTGTGTGTGTGTGTGTGTGCGTGTGCGTGCACGTGCGCGTTCACGCGTGATTGAGGCTGACAGAAACGAGTGTGCCAGATTGGTAAAGAGGATGCATGTGACTGAGGTGAGGGTCTCTGCTGCCACATTAGCTTTATTTCATACTGGTGCTACTTTGTGTCCCCTTTTGGCTCTGTCGGCCTGCAAGTGTGTATCTGTGTGTATGTTTGTGTGTATATGCATGCGGCAGCTGCTTCAGACAAGCGTCCTCCCCTGAAACCACACCCTCACGCGACAGCCGATCTGTGAGTTCATTCTTGTGATTATGCTAAGTGTTTTGTTCTGATAGCATGTTTGCGTGACGAGCGGGGGGTGGTGAGAGCGTTTTTTTTTGAAAGCCTGCTCACAAATCATTGGCAGTTTGACATGTGCAACATTGGGAAGCCCGATGGGCTATTTTTCGTTGTCCTACCAATACGCCAAGTTGTCCATTCCAAGCTAAAGAAAAATAAAAACAAACATTTCCTCAATTTTATTGTGCGGAGTGGTTGCATTAAATAACATCATCTGGTTATATTGTCTAGTTTTATTTTGTGCAGCCACTTAATGAAATAAAGTCAAGTGAATTCACAAAAAAAAAATCCACTGTAAAAAAATTGCTTTGAACGACGCGTTTTGAAAAATAATTGATCCCCCTTCAATTACTATTTACTATGCTATTTCGCACATTTGAAAGGCCATAATCGGTTACGCAACACTATTTTTCGCAAATTTCATCGCGCTTCTCCTGCGCCAAATTGTCTCACGGGTGACACTTGAGCGCGCTAGCAGGTTATCAAATGCTTTAACGGCTGGCCTTGTGATAATGCGCATACATTTCTTTGAGCTCCCTTTTCTGTTGAAATTTACTTTACCAGCCCACAGAAGTGGAACGCTTTCTTTTCTATGATCTTCTCCGTCAAAGGAGGCATACGGCACATGAAATGATTAGCATGTGCTAATCCCCCAAAGATGGTGGCTTCTCTTGATTTTATTTTTTTATTATTTTTTATTCTCCCCTGCCGGTAAGCCTCACTAAGCGGATCCATATCATGGCCAGACAGGTTGCGTGTTTCCTTGTCGTGCTCGGTGTATATGTGTGTTTGTTTCCATTTTGACATTTTGAATCACTGAAATTGCACTGATTCTATTTAAAGTGTCTCTTCTGTTTTTTTAAACTAAATGTTTGCGTCAAATGTTGTCTTGTGCAAAAAAAGGTCACCCAGAGCATTCCATCGCTATGATTTGTCGACGCGTCGGTGTGTCATCCGACGTCAGTTGTCATCGAGGGCTAGTTCTCAAAAGTCATGCATTGTCAAAGACGCACGTGCTTATTTTGTTGCCAAAAACATGCACACGCATGGTTTTGCACTGATGTGATCAAGCCGCAGTTGATGGGTCTATTTTCTGGTGTTGAACAAAGTTGAGTTTTACATTTTGTGTAAACACACCAGCCACTTTAGCAGGTAACAAAATAATCCTGCGGTTTGAACAACGTTTTCTACTCCTAGGCCCCGTCCACCCCTTCAATTGTCTTCATCCAGACCCAGAGTCCTACCATGCTTTTATATCAAGTCTTGTAAAAAGAATGCTGCTTCTTCTCACCTGCCTCGTCCACTGCTTTGCTGTGTGTAGATATGTAAACATGATGCTCGTGCTCGCCTCGGCCATCACTGCTCAGCAGTTCGATAGATGTCGCTCTTGAACGCTTCTCGTTGTGGTCTTGTGTTAGCGTTAGGCTCCCCGTGCCGTAGATTTCCTGCTATTTTCGTTTCTTTCAATCTTCCACGGTGTGTCTCGCTTTTATTTGGAGGCTACCGGCCTTTGTTTGGCTTTGCGCTATTCCTTCCCTCTTTTTGCTTTGTAAGCCGGTCTCATCTGTACCTCTGTTGAAGCAGGTCAGCAACCGATATATATATATATATATATATATATATATATATATATATATATATATATATATATATATATATATATATATATATATATATATATATATATATATATATATATATATATATATATATATATATATATATATATGTAACGGAGTTGTGCGCTTAGATTATTAAATTATGAAGGAAGTGACGCAACGGCGCACAGTGTGGCACTATGTCCCGCCCATAGTTTCCAGAACAATCTCGAGGAGATTCAGGGTGAGTCGCAATTTTCTGTTGGTCTTGATTAACGCGCATTTTCATGACAATATCTTATTTTGTTTCCCCTTTTGTACTGTCTAGTGTTATCTAATTAGTTCCCTTATTCATTTCGAGTCCAGATTACTTTTTGTGTCATTATTTACTTCACGTTTTGTCGAGTGGAATTTAGGAATATGCGCTTTTCTATCGCAGTTAATCACAAGACGAAACCCATGCGACTTCACCCATCCCTTCTGCCATACTGTGTTGCAGGTAATAATTGTTTCATTTCGTTTTTATTGAACAATATTTAGTTTCTTGTGTCGTGTTTCATTTGCCCGTGAGTGTCCGTGGCTGGTTGAACTGTGCGCCAGCCATTACAAGCGCACCGCGTGTTCTGCCGAGTCTCCGCCCATGATGCGTTCAGGGACATCTTGTAAATAACAGTGAACTTGTGTTGTATTCTCTTTTTCTGTAAATAACCACTATACGATCACACGTTGTTAATTCTGTTTTGTTATCTAGAATGTTTTGCATTTGAGAACAATCTCGAGGAGATTCAGGTTAATCACAAGACGAAACCCATGCGACTTCACCCATCCCTTCTGCCATACTGTGTTGCAGAAATAAAAGAAATAAAAAGACACATCCACGCGTCTCGTCTTCATTAATACAGCAGCATCGTGGAGATGAAGACAGTCACTGTTGTGACACCCGTCACATTGGTGCCGTGACCCGGATCACAAGTGACTCTCCACTTCGGACCGGGACCGCGATGCTGCACAATGAAGACGCTGTGCAGTCCCATCACTCGGTGGACGGTGTGTCGACCCCCGTTTTGAAAATACATGTAGTGTGTTAATTGTCTGACCTGCTGTTTTGCAATTAGTGTGTTTTTTTTTCATGTACGTGTTTTCGTGTGTTAAGTCTAAGAATGAGCTCCTTACATGTAACAAGTAGCACACCTTTGAGTGTGTTGGTAGAGGCTTCCCAACCGTGTAACAGTTGTATAGTGCAATCCAGAGTGGTGTAGGTTGTACAGAGGGGAATGGGCAGGTTCAAGCTGAGGCCACTTATGTTAGTGGGGACAGAGTTCCTTCCCAGACCCAGTGCAGTGCATCTACGACGAGCGCACAGACAACTGATACACCAGCAACAGATACCTTTCTCCAGTCTGTCACAGTTATGTAGTGCTATGCAGGGTGATGTAGTTTGTACAGAGGGGAATGGGCAGGTGCGAGCTGAGGCCACTTATGTTAGTGGGGACAGAGTTCCTTCCCAGACCCAGTACAGTGCATCTCCGACGAGCACACAGACCCTGACACACCGGCGACAGATCCCTTACTCCAGTCACCTGACGTAGTTGGTCAGATGAGTGACATAATTAGACAGCATTTTTGTACATCCTTGCCCGATAACCTTGTCTATTTTGCCTGTTGGTCTTTCTGTTGTCTTCCGTGTGTATGTTGCCTCACTTCTGCATAATTTAAGGGGGGTGTATGTAACGGAGTTGTGCGCTTAGATTATTAAATTATGAAGGAAGTGACGCAACGGCGCACAGTGTGGCACTATGTCCCGCCCATAGTTTCCAGAACAATCTCGAGGAGATTCAGGGTGAGTCGCAATTTTCTGTTGGTCTTGATTAACGCGCATTTTCATGACAATATCTTATTTTGTTTCCCCTTTTGTACTGTCTAGTGTTATCTAATTAGTTCCCTTATTCATTTCGAGTCCAGATTACTTTTTGTGTCATTATTTACTTCACGTTTTGTCGAGTGGAATTTAGGAATATGCGCTTTTCTATCGCAGTTAATCACAAGACGAAACCCATGCGACTTCACCCATCCCTTCTGCCATACTGTGTTGCAGGTAATAATTGTTTCATTTCGTTTTTATTGAACAATATTTAGTTTCTTGTGTCGTGTTTCATTTGCCCGTGAGTGTCCGTGGCTGGTTGAACTGTGCGCCAGCCATTACAAGCGCACCGCGTGTTCTGCCGAGTCTCCGCCCATGATGCGTTCAGGGACATCTTGTAAATAACAGTGAACTTGTGTTGTATTCTCTTTTTCTGTAAATAACCACTATACGATCACACGTTGTTAATTCTGTTTTGTTATCTAGAATGTTTTGCATTTGAGAACAATCTCGAGGAGATTCAGGTTAATCACAAGACGAAACCCATGCGACTTCACCCATCCCTTCTGCCATACTGTGTTGCAGAAATAAAAGAAATAAAAAGACACATCCACGCGTCTCGTCTTCATTAATACAGCAGCATCGTGGAGATGAAGACAGTCACTGTTGTGACACCCGTCACATATATATAGAATAATTTTTGTTCTCAATTATTTGTTATTTTTGTTCTCAATTATTTGACTAAGACTGTGCCAAATGCAACAAAAGCTTACTTTTAAATTATTCAGCTTTACTGGTGGCGGATGGACAGAAATGAGAAAAAAGACCCGGATGTGTAAACGTTTTCATCACGTGGTCGATAGCCACGACAGTACGAAAAACACTCCAAACTACGTCAGAATTGAAAGTGAGACGGGTTAACAAACGCGACACCTTTAGACTACTTTCAAATACAAGCCTCGCGTGTGTCAATTATTTTGTGACAACCAAATGTATGCCTCTAGGGTAGCGTTGGTTCTTCATAAAATTAGAACACTTCTGAACAATAATGTATTTTTTTATTTGCTGTGGAAGGAATCAAATGGGCGCAAAATGTAGTCTGGATACCTCTCCTCAGCACTTTCACACAAAATGTCGCCGTCAAACGTGTATTCAATGCACTCAGAGAACTTGATCACGGCCCGCTGTGCGCACGCAGCTCTCCCAAACAAGCAACGTTGTCAAGGTGACATTTAATTTACTTTCGGCGAGTGAATTCCTTTCCCGTAGCATTTGAAAGGCGCGTTCAGCTTTTACCTTCCCGGTTGGACACCAGAAAGTAAAGCAGTAAAATATCCCCACCCTCACTTGACGGGTGAGATTTAAAACAACACAAAACCTCTTCCGACCTGCTACGTATGGCAACTGCTGTCACTTGAGTTTTTTTTTATTTCACTATTTTCTCTGCATGGCGCCCTTGTCCTGTGAGACGTGACGAGCTGTCCTTTGTCTCGTGAGACTTTGATTCTCCCAGTTCTCGATTGGCGAGTTATTAGGTTTCGATTTTCGGCCCGATGTCATGCTCATTACTGGTCAGAAGGAAATTATGGATGAGCCTTTTTCACAGTGATGTTCAAATGGGCGAGTGCATGGTTGTAGCATGATATGACGGTGACCACCATCGAATTTTGCCAAGATTCCAGTGTGGAATCTTCCCCCCATCCCTTTTTTGGTGGTCTCACTACTGTTGTAGATGAGCCGCAGCAGTAAAGTGTCCAAAAATGTTGTCTATATATTTTTTTTGCGATTCTGCCGCCACCTATTGTTCACGTCGTGTATTGCAGCTTTATGGGAAAAATATTGAAAATTGGTGGCATTTTTTATATCCTGCACTAAGCTCATTTATGCTTTTTCAAAACGGAGTGAATTATCGGAAGAGATATCAATGGCACAGTGTACACCTCCCTCTGTCATTCAGTGATGCCAAACGCTTTTTGAGATTTTGCCACCTTTCAATCGGTCTCTTTGTACACAATTTCTATTTATTTAATGCAAAATTATATGGATTGTATCGAACATGGAAAAGCAAAACGAGAAAAAAAACAGGCATTTATTTTACAGCAGTATATTTGTTTATTCAAAGGATTGTTTTTTGGTCTTTTTTTTGAAGAAATAAACTCATTTTCCATTATGAGTAAAGTGTCTTGACTTCATCCTTCGGCGATGGTATAGAATTAATAGACTTAATACAGTCAAGTGTCGAGCATGTTAGTTTTGTTGAGTCTACAGTAAGTCTCAGTGGCACCAGGTCCAGAGTGACAGCTGACCCCCACCACAGGCAGAAAGAATGCCCCCCCCAGCCTGCAGATAAACCTCAACAGCTGTAGTCCGCAACAAGGGAGGTGAGCTGCTATTTTTAATCTTTCTCCCAACCAGAAAGCCAAGTGTCCACCGTGAGAGCCTCCCTTTCGCCTTCTGTATCTCTCCTGACCACAGAAACTTTGTGGAGAAGTGGCCCCCCTGGACGACCAGAGGAAGTCGGTGGTACGGCGGACGGGTTGACATGGCGCTGCTGTGCTACAACAAAGGCTGCGGGCAGACATTTGAAGCAGATGCAAATAAAGAAGGTGAGAGTGTGAATGAATATCAGGAACCACGTGAAAGTCTTCAAGTTCATTCATTTTGGTTCGGCTGATCACCTGTGAGGATTTTTCTTCTTTAAGCGGTTTCATGTCGCTCCAGGTGAACTTTTATTGTCAAACCAAACCTAAAATAAATATGAAAAAAAATACAATCATTTGAAAGCATGCTAGCCTCATGCTAACAAGCCACTTCACCCGAAATCCTTTTTTTTTTTCACAGAAACGATTTACCTAATTTGATACTTTGGATGTGAAATAATCTGGTGTCAGTGACTTTGCAAAATCAGAAATTATTTCTGTATTGTGATAAAAAATGGCAACGTTTGACAAGAAAATTACCTTTTCAATTGTAGTACCGTTAAATGCCTCTTGGGTGCAGCAGTGAGTGATTTGTGACAACCCTTGAATCGGCCTCAGTTTTTAATTGCGCTTTTCCTTCACGCGTGTCGAGAGAATTTGATTAAAATACAATTTGGGACAACAATTAAGAACAAATGCAATAGATGGAATATTGGTTTACACATTTTAGTAAACGGAAATGATTATCTGTGGAAAAACGACAATGATTACTATATTTTACGGAATCACCTGAGTCAGTTTGGACATAGTTGCAGTAGTCCTGATTGGTTCTTTCTTTTTCCAAAGATTCTTGTCTCTTCCATCCCGGAATCCCCATATTCCACGATGCTCTGAAGGTAACACATATCACGGTACAAATAAAAGTGCACAATAAATAATGTAACTGCCCTTTCAGGGATGGTCATGCTGCCGCAAGAGGACGACAGACTTCTCTGAATTCCTCTCCATTAAGGTAAACCACTTGATGTATTTAGTTGTTTATTTGTTTGTTTGATACTTCTTATTTTGATATTGTGATCTGAACGTTTTTTTTTTCTCAGGGCTGCACCCCTGGGCACCACAGCAACGAAAAGCCACGTCAACCTCTGTTACCAGAGGTGTCGTCTGACAAAACTAGCAGCAAAAATGCCAACGGCCAGGAGATCATCTACCGTGGACCCAAATCTTCTGAAAAACTCCTGAGAGAAAGACCAAGGTGCGTCGCGTAGCATGTAATGTTGTTGCCGTTGATACGCCTTTTCAACGTATAATATGATGTGTGTGCACAGTTCAGAAGAACCCAAGAGCAAATTGCCCCTCAAAGTGGCGCCGTCCCTGGCGAATGAGCTGGAGAAACTGGACATGAATGAGAGAGCTGAAAAGGAGAAGAAGGGTATATGAGGTGTCACTCAGCCAAACGTTGACTGTGGCCTCGCCAAGACTCAGAAGTTCACATTGAAACCACGTTGCATGGCCTCACTTTGTGAATTTAGAGCACGGGTGTCAAAGTCAACTGCCAAATCTGGCCCGCCGCATTATTTTATTCGGCCCGCGAAAGCAAATCACACTTGTGAAATTCCATGATGCTTGCTAACGTCCGAACCAACATTTCAAATTGTCCCATGCAAACCGCAATAAGAGTCATTATTTTTTACTTCAAATTTAAAAAGAGTTATTCATTAATTTGTTGTGCCCTCTATATGTGATATGTGGTGGGGATGAAACATTCCAATGGCTTCCCCAAATTCATAACGGCCACCGAGATGAAACCATAACTTAAAAAGAAATTAGTTTTACACCCTTGATTTACAGCCTAAAAAAATCAATACTGTCTGAAAGATCAAAATCTTTTTTTAAACATTGAAACTTATTTTTCTTGTTTTGATATTTTCCCAGAGAGCCAAGGTGTGGTCCAAGGCACCCGATGCAAGAATTCAGGATGCAAAATGGTCAGTGAGCCTTTTTCTTGCGCTTCTATAATAAAAAAAAAGCAGTCAGGACCCGACCCGTGCGCCATTTTGAGAATCACCGATGTGTTTGTGTCTTCAGGTCTATCAGGGCGCGGAAACTGACCTGGAGGTCTGCACACACCACCCTGGTGCGCCGGTCTTCCATGAGGGGTAAAACGTACTCGAAGAGTGTCAAAAGTATACGGTGAGGATAATCCCGGCTGATGCTGCATCTGTGATTTGCGCGCTCAGGTACAAGTACTGGAGCTGCTGCTGCATCAGGACCATGGACTTTAACGCATTCCTGGACCAAAAAGGTTGCGTGGCTGGAAAACACCGCTGGGTCCCAAAGCAGGTTACTAGCAACGGAAGATGCGAGAAGAAAAAAAATGACTGTACCTGTAAGTCAACATCTTAATGCGTGTTGACAGGACAAGAAGAAAGTGGCGTGTCGACATGATTGGCACCAGACGGCAAAAAGCGTCGTGGTGACGATCTACGCCAAGAGCGCCAACGTGGAGTTCAGCTGTATCGAGGCCAACGGGACAGTGATCTCCTGTCACATCCAGTTTGAGAGCGACAAGATCTTCAAGAGAGACTTTCACCTGTGGGGGGTTCGTAAATGCGTAATGGCGAAACTAAAACTAGTCAACCGCTAGCATTTTTACTGCCAATGGCTTTTATGTCCTTCATGGTGATCCAAAACGTGGATGTTTTCCTCAGGTCATCAGTGTCCAGCAGAGCGTTGTCAACATGGTCCCGTCAAAAGTGGAGATAATCCTCCGCAAAGCTGATGAGGTGGCGTGGGGGAAATTGGAGGACCCTAATTACAAGCCTGAGCCGGAACCCACGGCAGAAAAGCCAGATGATGCTCCAAAATTGCAACGTCCCGACTGGGACATTGACGACGATGACATCAGCGATTCGGATGAGGAGTGGGTTAATGACACGGCGCCTCAGAAGACGCAAGTGGAGGCGGACGGAGGCCAACGACGGGCCCACGTTGAAGAAGTGCAAAATGTAATGAGGAAAGAGGTGGAAGAAGAAATGAGGAGGGCCATGGAGCATACAAGGCAAGCCGAGGAGAAGCTTGAGGAGTTTAAGAGGCAGCAGGAAGAAGAGGGATATGAAGAAATGCCTGAACTGGAATAAAACCTGCAAAAAAAATGAATAAACGCAGAAAACATCCACCCCTTTCTGAATTACACCTCCCAAATACTGACTCACAAACGTCAAAATAATGTCCTAAAATGTAAGTTTCCATCTAATCAAGCATTTCTTTGTGTAGTTGTGTTGTCATGCCATAGTATATATTAATTTACAAGCATTCATATGTTTGCTCAACAGTTAGGTAGCGTTTATTTTAATTGGAATTAAAACTATTTTGCCGTCTCCGTTGCTCAATTGATATGCGTTACATGGCTGTAATAATAATAATACATTTATTTGAAAATGCTTTTCATCACAGTCAGACACGTAACAGGAGCTTAAAATGCAGCGTAAAATGTACACCTGACAAGCAAACATAATCGACAACATAACACATCTATAACACATGATGTAATAGCCGCATAAAGACAGGTAGCGCGTAGTACAAAAATGTTTACAGCAGATGGCGCTCGTGTGCGGCCACTTCAAGATCCCAACGTGTTTGGCGGACGTGAAGAAAAATCTGCGCATGCTCAGTCGGCTTTCACCCTGCCCGGTGAAGCAGGCGATGCTTTTGGTTGTGCTGTCGTGTATAATGTGTGCTCACACGTTACCTGACAGACATGAACAAGTGTCAACACTAACCGCGGTGTGAACGAATTACCCGTGGGGTATTCTTCGAGGAAGAGTTGATCGCGAACGTCGCGGTATCCATCCAAAATATTTGGATAATGGTAAGTTGTATGATTTGATCGTGGGGGGCGGAAGAGGCAATAATACGTGCTTGGCTAATGCTACGAAGGTTTCAGGAAGTGGCTCAACACCTGGTCTCCACCTTCACCTGGCATCTGGTAGCAGAAACTGGAAAGTAGTTCCTCACAGGCACACGATAATTTTTTTCTGATTTTAGGTAATTTATGGTTAAGATTCAAGAAGTCTGTGTTTAGTTCGATTTGAAATTGAAGCCACATACCTACCTATACTTGCTGGGTGTTAAACCTCCGGGCTGTAGTCATTGTGTCAACAATGAAAGCGACAATGGCAGCTATTTGGCAAGAGTTACTTTCAATGTCATCACGTTCTTTTGCAATATCGTTCGACTTAAGGGGAAAAACGAAGTCGCGTGGCACTTAAAGTTTTCGTCAATTGCCAAGTTGCCGTAGGGTAAAAACAAGTTTTGCTCAGTCATATGTGTTGGTAAAAAGATTTCTTTAAAAAAGTACACGACATTTTACACGATAGTTTGCTTTGAATGACAACAGCACTGTATGATGTTGTGAAAGTACACGTCCCAACAAGCAGCGAATTGTTTTTAAATAAATAAATGGACCTTTATCTCCACTCCAGTTGGCGTCAGTTGTCAAACAAAACATCAAACAACGGCATCCACACCAACTTAAAATAACCACTAGCTTAGCGTTTAAACCCTGTTAGCTTGCTCGTGCTTACTCTATGAACTTAATAAAGATGAAGATGCTTTTAGTCAGCATCTTTAAGTTCATAAAGTTGCTTGTTCTGTAGCCACAAGGGGACACAAGCCAGTGTCTTATTGTGCCGGTCCCAAGCCCAGATAAATACCGAGGGTTGTGTCAGGAAGGGCATCCGACGTAAAAGTTTGGCCAAATCAAACATGCCAATCAACCCTCTGAAGACGGAGGACACTGATTCGCTGTGGCGACCCCCGAAGGGAAAAGCCAAAAGGAAAAGAAGAAGAAGCAGCTTGCTCGTGCTAAATGGCAACTGATGTCACGGTGGTTTCCTCCTTGAAGGAACTGATTGATGATGAACCAAGCAGGATATCAAAGACACCAGTATTAGAGTACCCATGCTCAAGTTCTTTATGCTCAGAGTGGAATGACTTATATTAGTACTGCACGGATGAGTCGAGTTAAGACTTGCGATATGTCCAACACTATACTGGTCTTTGTTATATTGTCCCCAAGGGGCAAAGCGGGAAAAGCACAAGCATTCCAAAACTTTGGGACCGTCTAATTGGCCGACATTTGCTTCAACTTCAACACAAGCAGAGAGAACTCAGGCACAGTCTTTTCCTCTATTCCTCTCCAGATGCGCTTCATGCTGCTGTTCAGTCGGCAGGGGAAGCTGCGGCTGCAGAAGTGGTACACGGCCACGGCCGAGCGTGACAAAAAGAAGATGGTGAGGGAGCTGATGCAAATCGTCCTCGCCCGCAAGCCCAAAATGTGCAGTTTTCTGGAGTGGAGGGACCTTAAGATTGTCTACAAAAGGTTGAGAGTTGGCACACTGAAATTTTGCTCGCGCGCTTTGCGGACACGACAGATGAATGGCAGGCGGCGTCCATGTTGTGTGCAGGTACGCCAGCTTGTACTTCTGCTGCGCGGTGGAGGAGTACGACAATGAGCTCATCACGCTCGAAGTCATCCACCGCTTTGTTGAACTCTTGGATAAATACTTTGGCAGCGTGAGTCACGTGGCTGCCTCTGCGGGCGTGTGTGTGTTTGTCTGTGCGTGTGTGTGTGTGCATACTTTGTAATTTGGTGTGTATTTTCATATGTGTTTATGTGGTATTTTTATGCAGTGTGTACCTTGTGCGCGTAGCCCAAGTTGGATTCTGTACACATGCATGGACAATAGACATGTAGCCTAAGTGTGTGTGTTTTGGTAGCCTGTGTGTCAGTGTTTATAACTTGTGTGTGTAGCTTGTGTGGATTTGTGCATGTACATATTTTGGTATGTTTGTGTGTGTGTGTGTGTGTGTGTGTGTGTGTGTGTGTGTGTGTGTGTGTGTGTGTATACCATGTGTATGGATTTGTTTAGCCTGTATTGTGTATTAGTGTATTTTTGTGGCGTGTCCACTGGTATAGTGTGTATGTTTTTGTGTAGCCTTTCTGTCTATAAATGAGCAGCATGTTTATGTAGTGTGTGTGTGTGTGTGTGTGTGTGTGTGTGTGTGTGTGTGTGTGTGTGTGTGTGTGTGTGTGTGTGTGTGTGTGTGTGTGTGTGTGTGTGTGTGTGTGTGCGCGCGCGTGTGTGTGTATACGTACCATGTGTATGGATTTGTGTAGCCTGTGTGTATTTTTTGGCGTGTCCACAGGTATAGTGTGTATGTTCTTGTGTCGCCTTTCTGTCTATAAATGAGCAGCATGTTTATGTAGTTTATGTGTGTGTGTGTGTGTGTGTGTGCGTGCGTGTGTATACATACCATATACAGTAAAGTCTCGTTATATCGATATCGGATATATCGATAGTCCCGGTTATATCGATACTATTTCTATGCACGCAGGGAGAAAATTACATGCAAACAGGGTCGGATATATCGATAGTCCCGGTTATATCGATATTTTTTCGGACTCCCTTGAATATCGATATAACGAGACTTTACTGTATATGGATTTGTGTAGCCTGTGTGTTTTTTTGTGGTGTGTCCACAGGTATGGTGTTTTTGTCTAACCTTTGTCTATAAATGTGCTTGTTTATGTAGTAAGTTTGTGTGTGTGTTGTTATTCGTGTGATTTTTTTTTGTTGTTGTTGTGCCTCATCTATCTGTGTGTGTGTATTGTAATTTGTGTCATTTTTGTGTTGTGCTGTGGATGTATGTGTATACATTCCCTATGTCCAAATCCTGTTGACCGTATTTGTGCTTGTGCTTGCTCAGGTGTGCGAGCTGGACATCATCTTCAATTTTGAGAAGGCCTACTTCATCCTGGACGAGTTCTTGATGGGAGGAGAGATCCAGGACACGTCCAAGAAGAACGTCCTCAAAGCCATCGAGCAAGCCGACATCATGCAAGAGGTTCTGTTCCTCACTTTGGCACTCCACTCGACCCGTCTCACCCGTGCCGCTCGTGACCCTAACGTAGGTCTTTTATGATTTTTTATTTTTTTACCGCGCAGGAAGACGAGTCACCCAGAAGCGTCCTGGAGGAGATGGGCTTGGCGTAGTGGCCGCTCGCGCCCGGGACTGAACACTGCTTCTGTGTGTCACGTCGCTTGGAGACTGTGATGCATCGCGTGGGTACGAACCTTGCGTTGACACGTCCACCAGTATGTGTGTGTTTGTGTGTCAGAGTGCACACAGGATTTGTATGTATTTCTATTTGTACGAGTGATCTGGAAGTTTATATGCTGGTCAAAAATCGAATGTGGGTGGGGCGGGGCAAACCTAAGTTGAGAAAATGCTAATTTTGATATCTTGATCTTGATCTTTGATATCTCCCAATATGAGAAGACCAAAAGCAGTTTGCTGCCCCGATTGAGAAAATGTGTATCCGCTCTTGTGTGTCGCTGGCAGCTAAACGGTGGCAACCTGGAGTTGACGACAATAGCGTTTTTTTACAAAGCAGATGATTCAAACCCATTGTGCGCTTTTTCTTATGAGTTGTCCCACACGCCGCACATGGGTGGCGTTTATAGGCGACAGAAGCGCTGACGGCAAAAAAAAGTGTGCCTAATCAAACGTCCGTTGGGAATCGGGAACGAAAGACGTTGAACATCACTGCCGCAATTAAGCATCATAGTGCTGGGATGGCGACATGACGTCATCCGCTTTTGTCGTCCCATCGGGTGAAGCATGCGTCACGTTAAAGGGAAGAAAGATGCGCCATTAAACGTTTTGGGTTCAAAAGAATCCAAACTGGCTAATGCTAGCTAGCTAGCTAATCCAATGCACTTGGATCTGAATTGTGAGAAAGTCTTATCGTTAGAAGACAACTTTGTGTTATTTGAAAAAGAACATCCCGCTTTTGCGTTTGAGCGCAGCGCTGCAGCTTCTTTGTTTTCTAAGCTTCACTTTGAAACTTTATTTTGGATCTAGCCACACACTGCATTTGCTGTTTTTTGGGGAGTGCTACTTTTTTCAAATGATTCTACTCTTCTATCGTGTCTATGGAGGGTCCTCTAATTTCGGGATGCCGGCTTGCTGTTTTTAACTTTGGCTATTTATTTATTTTCTTTTTTTTTTCTTTGCTTGATTAACAAAACTATGCTCAGTAAGCAGCTTTATTTGTTTGCAAAACTCCAGTTCTTGATTTAAAAACCAACACTGACCGTTCAGCTCTTATCATGCAAATGTTTTTTTATGACCTTTTATTTTGGTGGGGGGTATAATATACTAATTGTTATTTTAAATAAACAAACCCTGCAAGACTTTGGAAAGAAAACATTCAAGAGTTGTGTGTGGAGAGACGCACGAATGATGTGCTCGTCAGATATGTTTTAACAGCTGTGAAAGCAATTTTATAACAGTCAATAAAAAACACATTTAAGACAGCCTGTGTGTTTTTGGGGGAGCTGCAAAAGTAGTGTTTGTACAAGTCAAATACACATGAATTGTATCTCATGAATTATTCTTCTGTAAAATACAAGCGCTGAACAAAACAATCCCAACTGACTACACTTTCCACGCCCCGTTTTTACATTGTTCACAAACAATTCTCCAAATGTTTACATCCTTTGTCAGTTCCTTTCGAGCAGGGGCACTGCAGCTCGTTGATACGCCCGGGGGTGGGGGGGTCGACAAGAGTGCGGGGATGCAGAAATTCCTTATGAATGAAACCCGGACCGGTGACGACAATGGGTGCGCTTGACGTATGTGTCACGCGGCCCGGGTGGGCGGATATAAGAAGCCCTGACGCTCTCCGCGGTGCTGAAAACAGACGCCAGGACTCCACGCGAGGAATCTCGGCTCTGTCATCCAACAAAGTCGAAAAGAAATAAAATCGGAATTCAGAATAAGCTGATGAGGAAAAGGAAAACAACAGGAACACACCTGAAGACCAAAAGGACACAAACGAACACAGGGAAGTGCGCTGTGAAGCGTGACAAGACTGTGACGTCCTGAGGAGCGGAGGCTGGAATCCCCCACCCACGGTGCCCCCACCTCAAGTGAGTAACAACTTCTTTTCATAATCATCAACTATTTGCAATGCTATTGTGTTAAATCTGCCAATCATGAAAAGACTGCCAATAATGCAAGATAAAGAAAATCTTTATTTTTTTCACAGTGGAAAAATTCCCAGTTTGCTGCAAAATTATGGCAGAAATGTAAATGGATTAAATACAAAATATAAGCATATTAAAAATGGGGGTGCAGGGGTTGTTTTCAGGAAATAAGGAACTGGAATTATGTTTACGTGCAAATTGATTATGACTCATAATCGAGGATAATGATATTGGAAAGCTGGATGATTCGTGATGCACACACAAAATGTCTGAATTGTCATAATCGTCGTCATCACTGTTCTTCTGAATGCTTTTACCATCGTAATTACCCCTTGTCAAAAATAACCCCACTCAATGAGGTATGATTGCAGCCTCAACCAAAGTGAATAAAGCTATGCTAATTATTCATTTATTTCAAAGACCAGAATATGACTGCCTTCAATTTGTTCCCACACATTTTCAACCCCAATGACCTGCATGCCGTGCATCCCCCCCAAAAAAAGGCCGCCAGCACCTAATGCACATTTTTTGGGGGTGTGGAATCACCCACGTGTGATAAAATGAAAAGGGACCGATTTAAACGGGATTGAACCGGTTCCAACTGGTTAATTTTGGTGGTGTTTATAAAACTTTATTGTTGGCCTAATGTATGTATGTCACAGTCAACCAATTCTAGCGCCAGCGTCTGTCAAGGTTTGCATGGTGGATCCCAAAAAAGCAGGCAGGAGGGAGCAGCAGGATGTATTTGACAAATTGTATTAAAATAAAGTCAGCAGGAACAAAATCTAAAACATCAAAGTCATCTGAACAGAAAAGTACAATGTATCAAAGAAAATCATGATGATGAAAATCATCTGCCAAGATGAAACAAACCTGACAAGGTGTAGCAAACACATTCAATGACCCGACATGGAATGGTCGTGCCGGGAGTCCTTTTAACTGCCACTAATTGGAACGACCAACACCTGTGCAGCTGCCGGCGGGGCCGACAGCGCCACCCGTTGGTCGCCAACCAGATCGTGACAGCGTCAACAATAGTTGGATTGGTCAGAACCGGTTCAAACCGGTTCCAGATCAAACCTGTTTGAACTGGTCGGAACCAGCTAAAACCGGTCAAAACCGGAACCAATTTCCGTCAGTTCAAAAAAGGCTAAATTGATTATAATGGGAAATATTTCAGTTTTCGACCAAAGTGGTTTTCGAACAGGTTTCTGGAACGGATTATTGTTGAAAAATGAGGTTAGACTGTATCAGATATAGTGATGTCAGTGAATCTGATATATCGAAGCTAAGATCTGATTGGGCAATAAAATTTAACGAGGCGGAAGCAGTTTGGATTAGAGAAATGGTCTGAGATGAAGAGAATAGAATATTGTGGATACATTTATACAATCGAATAGAACATGTATTTTTGGGATTATCAGTGTGCCAAAATTTTGCATCTCAAATGTGTTTCGATTTTCTCCAGGAATTGCTGCCATCCTGCTCACTGGAGACTACGATGGTTTACCGCTCCATCCCAAGTGCCCTTCTCCTCCTACTTCTCCTAACATGGGCTTCCTCCGCTGATCATACGGCGACCCCTGACACACAAAGCGCCTTCTCTACTGAGACGGCGCTCCCGAGAGGCCCGAAGAGCACGGATGAAGATCAGATTGCAGAGAAAGCAGCGAAAGCAGACCTCTTTGACGACATGGATCCCAAAACGCTTGCGGCGCTCTTGCTGGGGGCGATCAATGGCACGCGGGCCAAGAACAGGAGAGAGGAAGACCACCTGGCTGGAGATGAGCCGGAGGGAGAGGAACAAGACAGGGACGGGCGACTGAAGCTGGAGCTTCTCATGGCTGCCCAAGGGAGGGAAGAGAAGAAGAAAGCCGAAGAGGAGGAAGAGAGAATGACTGAGAGGGTGACCAGTCGTACCATGAGCCAGACGGTAGCGGTCCAGACACAACCGCCGCCCAAGCAAGGTACTGAGGAGGAGCAGCTCAACCCAGATGAGCTGAAGAATCTGGAGACCATGATGAAAGAATTTCCCCGTTTGGACACAGCTGTCAAGAGGGCGCGACACTTGGAGCCCAACCAGAAGGAGACTCGGGGCTCCAGCAGCTACAACGAAATCATCCCATTCAACAAAGTCAACAACGCGGCCGTGTCGAAGAAGAAATTGAAATGGCAAGAGGAGACGCGGAAGGCTTTGAACGTACCATCCTACAGAGGTAACTTCATGGATGACTTCAAAGATACCGACACGCCTGGGCCCGAAGACCAGTGGGACGTGGAGTCTGAGGATGATTTGTTAAGTCCCGAAGAAGAGGAGGCCCGGGCCAAAGCGGAGCAAGAGGAGATGAGGAGACAGGCCGCTGAATTGCAACGAGCCAAGTTGGAGGAGGAGAAGCTAGCTGACATCGCCTCCGATATGCTCCTGCGCTACATGGTCAAGCAGAACGGCGGCAGCAGGAAGTACCCGTCAACGTACCCCGACGCGGCCGAAGACAAAAGGTCAGAGGAAGACCAGGAAGAAGACGACATCGACCCCCAGACTATCGACAAACTGATCGAGATCTCCAGCAAGCTCCACCTGCCCGCTGACGACGTGGTAGACATCATCAGTGACGTGGAAAAGAAGAAGAAGAAGGACGTCACCCCACAAATGCTCCTGTCCTCCACGGTCCCCTTCCCTGAACCCAAGGACGGTCCAATCGGCTTTCCGGTCCGTAAGCAACCGTCTCTGGCGTTCCCCCTCCTTAAAAACTGGTTTCAGAAGTCCCACCCCGTATCCAAACCGTACACGTGGCCCAAAGTTGTGAAGCCAGTGAAGCAGAACCCTCGGGCTTGGACACGCAAGCCCTACACACAACCCGCCTTCTACCCGGTCTACGACCCCCCTCCACGGTCCGCATACCGACACTACGTCCCCAAACACGCTCTGGCCTTGAACACTTTGTTTCAGCGGTCCGGAGATGGTCCGTATGCTTTCCAGCCCAAACAACGCTACCTCAACTGGGTTCAGCCCCGCTTGAGGAAGCCCCCTACCGCGTTGCGGCGCAAACCCTACTACCCCAGATACCGCTTCCCTTTTTACACCCAGAGGCCTCTGCCACGGGAGCAGTTTTACCGGTCGCCCCAGAAAGGGTACTTGTCCCACAATCCGGGCCACTTGGAGACATACATTGAACAGCTACTCATGAATAGGCCGCAAAGGCAGAACTGAAAAGTGGCGAATAAGATGGAGAACGGATCCAACGGCGAGGAGAGTGTTTCAATTTCCACATCCTTTGCCTCATTTGATCCATTGTGACTCAAGACATTCCAGGAGGGCTTTAAACATATCGCTTATTAACTCCCAGATCCCAAAATTAGGGTAGAAAATGGGGGGTGAGCAGGATGACAGGCAAAAAAATAGTCACGCTTACAACATGTCTGTGTCAGCACTCAGTTGTACAGGAGTGGTCCACTGTTAAAAATGTTTCTTCAGCTGTCATCTGTAATGTCCATCATATGGACATTAGGGATATAAATAAAGGGCCAGAGCTGCCAGCAAATTTTAGTGCGCTGACGAGGCTTTTTGGCTGAGGAGCGAAACGTCTGACACCTTCAAAGAAGTCCAGATGATGGCTGAAGAAACATTTTATAATAATAATAATAATAATAATAATAATAAAACATTTCATTTACAAGCGCCTTTCAAAACTTTACAATCACAGGATACGTTTTTCTGTGGGTGAGCAGCGGCAGCCACACGTGGCAGCGTTCACTCAACCCATGAAGTAACTCAATTACGTAGATAGAAAGCTAGCTACATAGCTATATAGCTAATACATACTTTTCATCAACATGGTCAAAAGAACAAGAGAAGAAAAGAAAGGCTTAGTCGGGTTTTATTTGTGCATGTTAAATTTCACATACGGCCTTTGCAAAAAGCAAAAGAATTCCAAACAGGACGTACAGTATTTGGTGGCGGGGGCAACGAGGCGGCTATATAATGGCTCCTGTGACTCATCCCTTTGCACAACTTCAATTACCTTGTTGCTATAGCGCCAAAGTGTACATGCCATTCCTTTATCTTTTAGCACTAATATTTACTGGGAATTAAACTGCAGGGGGGGGGACACTTTGAAATCCAATAGTCTTAAAATTGATCATTTAAAAATGACACAAAATGGGGGTTAACCTCGCGTTGAGTCACAAATGGATAACCAGTACAAGAAATGTTTGCAATCTATGCTTAAAAATACAAATGTTATTGCCATCATATTTTTTTTCTATGAAAAAAAAGTCATTTTCCCATCAATCTATCACAAACATTTTACCTCTGAATCGATTCCCTTTTGATAATATTTCAACGGTGCCAGGATTCTGCATTCGTCCGCTAAAGCTATTTAGCACCTCATAACGGGTCACTGTGACATTTTTAGTGTTGATTCATTCATATTTATTTTTTTAACATTGACATTTGTATGATCACTTGAAGAATGTTAAGTGGTGATGGGGAAGTGAAGCTTCATGACGCACTTGTGATAGTTTTTCACTCCTCTAGATACTCACTCTTGGTTGAAAGATGCAAACTAACCTTTACATTTAAACCAAGATCACCATCTGGAGGAGTCAAAAAACATCACAAGTGCTTCATGAAGCTTCATTTTGCCATCACCATTGTTAAGCCCGTTTGGAATGATGTGCTTTCTTGAAGATGCTTGAGGACACTCAAGATTGAGATTGGGCCAAGGGGACACAGCGATGTCTTGACACATGCAATGGTCAGGACATGTTTGACTTTACTAGCCGCCTGTTGCTAAGGGACGACGAGGAAAATGGAGTTGTTGTGTTGCTGTGATGGTCGGCAAGAGACACGGCATTGACAACCTCGCCCAATTCATCCCAGCCATTGTCATCAAAACAAATCAAGCAAAGCAAAGAGTTTTATACTAACTTGATATTTGTATGAGATCAAGAGGGCATCAGCACGTAAAGGAGACTGCACGTTTATGTATAATTGCATCCAAAATGTCTTCTGTCAGGAAATTCTAACACAAGCATTAAAAAATATCTATACCAAAAAAAAGAATTTAAAAAAATTGTCTTCAAAATGACAGTAGCCACGATGTTGTCATACCTTGAGATACGTGTTTGAGTGATGTGCTGTTGTTGCCTGTAGACGGCTTCTTTGGATGTACCTTTGTCGTAATTGTCCAATAAACATGCGTTTGCTGGATATGCTAGTATGCGCATGTCAATGACTACTTTTGTAACACTAAAAAAATAAACACATCAAATAAAGTCAACTACTTTTTAACCAGTTCTTTGTGGACAGTTTGTGTCCATTTTTTTCCTTCCCTGTTGTTAAAGCAGTCCAGCGTGAGTTGACATCTGATATGAATGTAAATTTTGAGTGCGCGTGGATGCTGCATTCATATGTGTGCGATTGTTCAAAGTGTTGCTCTGCAGCGGCTGGGTGAGCGAGGATGTTGGTGGATGAGTCACCCCCGGTCCTCAGCATGTGACATCATGAATCACTGCACCTCTGCGGGCAGAACTGCAGCCATCCAAGCACTCGTCTCCTGCCTTCTGCTCACTTGCAGCGGCATGGCTTATTCTATTAATTATTATTATTATTATTATTATTATTATTATTATTATTATTATTATTATTATTATTATTATTATTCTCATCATCATCATTATTATTATTGTTATATTTCTTTTTTGGGAGGAGCAAAACGTTCGATTCCATCTGACGCTGAAGTCTCACGTTTTTTTGCCAACCACCGTTGTTAGTATATATATTTTTAATTATGATAAATAATTACTCGTTTTCATTACCACGAAGAGAAGAACCACGAGTGTGATATTTTTATTGCCCTTCGTGGCGACAAGTGATTAATTTGAATCTCGAAGGTAATTGGGCTAAAAAAAATTACCCGGAAATGACAACCGGCAAGTTACAAGGACCGTCACGATATCCCATCTTCTCAAAGTATGGCTCTCTGACGTCTAACCACGGTAGCGTTCGCACATAATCTGAGCATTGTTCAGATTTCATGCTACAGTCATTCGCTTTGTCCATACTCGCCATTGTTGGTTGTGAGAAAAATCACGTGATTCGTGGCGTCACATCAGTAAACAACAGGCATTTCCTATAGCTGCTTCCTGAATTATACGTTGTTGGTCGGCGTGACGAAACTGGTATGAACGTTCCAACCAGGAAATGAAAAAAACAACAAGCAGCACGTGGCATTCGTTTAAAAAGGAGCCCAAATGCTTTTTTAAAGAGTGCCGCGTGTTGAGTGCGAGCATGACGAAGGTGAGTGAAGTGACGCCACGAGAAGCGGCGGTGCCGCAGAAACACTCTGGTTTGCTGAGGGATCGAGCCCCCTCCGATTTGTCCAAAATAAAGCGTTGTGGGGTTAAAAATATTCATCACACGCAAATGTTGCTGCATCTGCCTTCAGCAGGTGAGACAAACCAAATAGAAAGCGACATCGGCATGGTCACCAAAGTTTAAATAAGCAGCCAGCTAGCAATAAATCATTACTTACGATTGCCCCCTCTCTGTCTCAATTTTTCAGTAAAACGTGCTCAGTATCAGTAATGCATACATGTTAAGTGTCACGATTTGGTCAGGAGACTCCCTTTGACCACAATAGTCCCTTTATAAAGCAACTCTTGACACAATGCAGACAATTCATTTGTAAGATGAAACAAAAGAAAATGTAAAAAAAACATTTTTACACTAATTGAATGTATGACTAAACAATGAACGCATTTTTGTGTTGTACTTACTTTTAATTTACACTAACGCTCACATTTTTTTAACACGCACCACAGTCGCGAGTATGAAAATCCCGATTTCTGAAACTTAACATGTATGGTAATGTGAATTTAGTTTAATGCTTTAGACTGCTTAAACTTCACTGAAGCATATTCGTTTCGTATATAAACAAGAGTAATTTGTTTTATAGGATGTTTTTTTGGGACAGCTGCATTTTAACAGACGACGATGACGACGATATTCCACTTTGCAGGTACATGTACATGAAATATTATTGCATCTAATGTGCGACCTACAAGCCTTCTCATGGACTTTTTTTCTTGTAGTTGTCAGGGCATCAATCTCACCAATTGCCGCTATGACAGTGGTAAGTCACAAAAAAAAAACATAAATAAATAAATGACACAAATACAAAACAAAAACATTTCTGTGTGTCAGTGCGTCGTGCCGCTGAGAAGTTTGGCATTAAAGAGGCGAAGGCGGGTGAAGACTGGACCCTGTTGTGGAGCGATGCCCGTCCTTGTGAGGAGAAATTTAAGGAAATGAAACCGTACCAGGTACTGTCATAACGATCATAAAACGCCACATTTGTACCTTTGTGTGATATTCTTGGGTCACTGAGCTCCAGTTATAGTACCCCTTTCTTTTCATGCAACTATCTGTGTTTCATTTGTTGCAGAAAATCAACCACTTGCCCTCTATGACTGAAATTTGCCACAAAAATTCATTAGCAACTAACTGGAAGCACATGCTCAAGTTTTTCCCCAAAGACTACAACATTTTTCCCAGAACGTGGACCTTTCCCATAGAGTGTGTTTGCTTGTTTACCCGCGTCATGTCGAACCGCTTTTGTCCTTTTGACACTCATGCAACCCCGTTTTCCTTTGCAGATACGGTCTATTCAAATCCTACGCCAAGGACAAAGACAAATGTTACATTTGCAAACCCAACGCGGGCAGCCAAGGTAAAGGCATCTCCATCTTTACGTCGTGGGAGAAAGTTCCACCTGAAAATGACATGATCTGTCAGGAGTACATCGACAAGGTGAGTCTCGCAGAGAATCGCTTGTCGGAAGAGCATTTTAACCCTCTTGCCGCTGTCTCCGTCCCCCACCAGCCGCTGCTCATCGACGGCTTCAAGTTTGACATGCGCATCTACGTGCTGGTGACCTCGTGTTACCCTTGGAGGATCTACATGTACAATGAAGGCCTGGCTCGCTTCTGCACCATCAAGTACGAGGACCCGACGGATGAAAACGCGGTGAGCTGACGTGCGTCTTGGTGCGATTTTACTCCATTAAACAACGCAAAGTCTAATGTCGGTGTCTGCTTGTCAGAATAACAAGTACATGCATCTCACCAACTTTAGCATCAACAAGGACAGCGAGACCTTCGTCAATGATGAGCAGACGGGTAGCAAACGGTACAATAAATGTCAACCAATTTGAGGAGTAATTATGTATAAAAATATCTTAAAGAAATACATTTAAAATGTTTTATATATATATATATATATATATATATATATATATATATATATATATATATATATATATATATATATATATATATATATATATTATAAAATTTAAAAAGTGATTGTATATTAAAAAAAATTAAATAGATATAATTTTTTTATGTATGCATATTTTTAATACACACACACGTGTGTGTATATATATATATTAAATAAAATATATTTGGAAAATATTTTTAAGTGGCTTTCAAGGGTGACACAATATGTTGTATGATGTTCATTAAAATGACAATCACTAAAATAAAGGAAATACATAAACATGGTGAAACATAAATAAACAAACAAATAAATAAATAGACATCCTCAACAGAAAGTGGTTGACTTGGCTATTTTAACCTGCTGTGTTTTAAGTTTTGATTTGAATTGTATGAGTTTGTCTTTCGATGCCTCTTGGCGTTATGGGGAAAAAACTTTCTGCATTTATTTCATTTAAATGTGTTTGCAAATACAGTGATACCTTGGCTTACGAACTTAATTGGATCCCAGACAGTGTGTAAGCCTTACACACTGTCTGGGCGAAAAGTGTGTATCCCAAAAATTAATTTCCCATAGGAAACCATTAAAATGAGAATAATCCATTCCCACCGATGAAAAAGTTTCTTCAGGCGTCATCTGTACTTCTGTACAGATGACTTCTGTACTTGAAGGTGTCGGACGTTTCGCTTCTTATCCAAGAAACTTCATCAGCAAACTAAAGTCTTACTGGTAGTTTAGGCCCTATATACCCCTACTGTACAGACGTGGCGGTGCCGGACTCTGCTATGATAGGTCCCTGCTCTCAGGTTGGGGGGGAGCAGAGGACTACTCCCTGCAGCTGCTCCACTGATAGTTCCTGTCGTTCTGACTAACGACTGTCCTAAATGCACCACTTCCACCGGTATCACCTCACCTAAGCAGGCTATTGTATGACTGATCCAAATTGAACCTCACCCCACCAAACCGGTTTAATGAAGGATTTAGTTGTTTTATGAAAATCGCTTCTTTTACTCCTCTTTCAAACCATCTATGTTCTTTCGCTAAGATTTTAACCTCATTGTCATCAAATTGTCGTCAATCGCTAGCTTTTAGGTGCATATGTACTGCCGATTGAGGCCCACTAGTATTATCCCTGCGACGTTGATAAAGTATTTTTTTGAGAATTTGTTTAGTCTCCCCAATGTACTGCTTTTTACAATTTTCATTCTTACAATGTATGGAATAAACTACATTACTTTGTTTTTCATTTGGTAGCCTATCTTTTGGATGCACAAATTTTTGCCTTAAAGTGTTTATCGGTTTGAAATAAGTAGGAATTTTGTGTTGCCAAAGGACTATGTAATTTTTCAGAAACTCCTGCAATGTAAGGTTCTGCTACTCCTCTCCTTTTTGTATCTTGAGAATTTTTGGTTTCATTCCCTATTCTTTCTTTCTGACATTTGTTGAATGACCACTGAGGGTACCCACAGTTTTTGAGTGCTCTCCTGATATGTTTTGACTCCTTTTCTCTAGCTTCGACGCTTGTTGGTATTAGTTTAGCTCTATGCTGGAGGGTTCTGATAGCTCCTAGTTTGTGTTGTAAAGGGTGGTTAGAATCGAAAAGTAAGTATTGGTCAGTGTGCGTAGCCTTCCTAAAGACTTCTGTTTTTAGCGCTCTGTCCTCTTTTATAATTACTTTACAATCCAAGAAGGCTAGTTGGTTCTCTTTAATGTCCTCATGAGTAAATTTAATGTTGATGTCTACAGAGTTGAGGTGATCTGTGAAGGATTGAATTTCTTGTTTTTTAATTATGACAAAAGTATCGTCCACATATCTAAGATATATTGTATATATTTTAGACAAACTCACTGCTGCGTTCTTGACCAATCACGTGCCTTTAACCGAAGACTGGGTAGGGAATAGAGGACAAAAACAGTCGGCTGCCATTTTGTTGTTAGAAGAACGGGCTCGTTCGCGACCGACACATCACTCATTGAGGCAGCTCCATGTACGCCAAAAGTTCGTATGCCAAGGTAAAATTTTCATAAATTTAACATTCATAAACTGAAAAGTTCTTAAGCGAAGGGGTTCGTAAACCGAGGTATCACTGTACTGCACATTTAAATGTATTTGAACGTGCGCTCGAACTCGTGTGCCAGTCAAAAATGTGTCCTCCAATCTCATTAGTTTTCTGAAACTGAACCATGATTGATGCTTACCTGAGACCTGAGCAACTGATGTCATTTTCTGTCAAAAGCAAGTGACAAAATGGCCGACTGTGCCCACATGCCTTATTTATTTATTTGTGAATCATATAAGCATGTATATGACACTCTTTTCTTATTTGTTATTTTTTTTTAGAAAGCTGTCGACGCTGAAAAAGCAACTGCGGTCCAACTACAAGAACACGGAGAAGATATGGAGCAACATCGAGGACGGCATCGTGAAGACGCTGGTCTTGGCCCATTCCCGCATCCAGCACGGTTACATCACTCACTTCTCCAAACATGTAGTCGGGAGCGCCTGCTTCCAGATCCTTGGCTTTGACGTGCTCCTGGACGAGCACTACAGGCCGTGGGTCCTTGAGGTTTGCGGATTCTTACTTCAGTCGAACCTGTCGACTTGGCTGACGTGCGAATCTGCGGTATATCGTGATCGTATTTTGGGGGGATTTTTAATTGAAATCATTTTGGGTAACAATTAAGATGAATGTAAATGACTGAACAGTTTTTGCCACTTTTTTGCATTGAGTGTGCTTCTACTTCTGGCCACTTGGGGGCAGTATAACCAATCAAGACAAACGGGTGATGCTCAGTCCTGACCTTCCTCAGCTGTTGTGGCTTATTTGTTTATTTATTAATTAATTAATTATTTTTAGCAGCATTATCATGTACAAAACAGTAACGCCCACGCGAATCAAAAATAAAACACAATAATGTGTTTTATTTAACACAATGTGTTTTGCTTTTCTACTTTCATTTCTTTCATAACTTTGCTGCTGTGAAATGTAAATTTCTCCACTGCGAGACTAATAAAGGCAAATCCAATCCAATCCAATATAGCGACTCCGCACAAAAATCCACATTAACAAAAATGTTAGCATAACAGCAACAAAAATTGTCATTTTTCTCATCCTCATGTCTCACTAAAGATCAAAGTCCAGGGGGGTTCATATCAGTCTTAATACATAATAATTCATGTTTTTTAAATGTTTTTAATGTATTTTTTAAATTTAATGACAGTGTTCCAACCATGTATCCCTCAAGTGCTTCATATAACTTCAAAAGCATCATTGTCCAAATCTTTTAGCTTGAGGATAAAGGATATATATCTGTGAGGGTTGTTACACTGTCTCAGTCAGTTGTTTGTCCTCAAATGTCCGTCAAGCGTCCACTTTTTCTAACATTCCATGACTTTTGCTTTTACTTTTAAAATCTGCCACAGTTGAAGCTGAATGTGTGTGTTTTAATGATTTTCAATTGTTTTAATTCCCAGGTGAATCACTCTCCAGATTTTTCCACCCTGCTGCCGCTGGACCGCGACGTGAAGGACGCTTTACTTTACGACACGCTGGTGCTTATCAACTTGGCCCCCTTTGACCGTTGCAGGATGATTAAGGAGGAGAAGCGCAAGGTGGAAGAGCGCATGAAACAAAACGTGCGCATCGAGGAGAGGTACAATCATTTTTCTCTGGCTCTTTGTTTTATTTTTTTTCATCTGAGAAAGTTTCTCCCCTCCGTCCCCGGTAGGCTGGAGAACGAACAGCAGCGCCGGGCGACCATGGTTGAGGCGATGGAAAGCTACGAAGACGACCACCTGGGAGGCTTCAAGAGGATCTACCCCAGTGAGGGAAACGAGAAATACGACAAGTACTTAAAAGTAGAGGACAGGCTCTACAAGACCAAGAACTATGACTTCGCTGGACTTTCTGAAAATATGCAATTGAAATAAATGTAGAAGTAATCACAGACACACGCTCACAAACGTCCTTCAGTACTTTTCAAACCCTGGCTTAACCGCGAGTGGTTGCTATGGATACCAAGAGGGTGGAGACAGTGAGCGTTAACACCACCTTGTGGTGAGACGAGCAGTCCGACAGTTTGTTCTGTCTGGATTTGTTGAATTTCATCGGGCAATTGTCTAAATTGTCCTCACTGTTGTTCAACGTGTCTTCGTGCTGCAGGGGGTCATGGTTGGATATCTTCTCAACACTTGGGTAGGTCATCACGCATAATTTGACCACCATTTTGAATCTTTATTAACTCCACTAATCCTGCCAAATGCCAATTAAAAAAACAAGGGAATATCTTGCCGCTCAGGGGGTGGATTCTTTCAGGTAGAAAGGTCCAGGGGGTTCTCGCTAATCTGCGTGGTAGGAAATGAGCTTTGAAATGATTGGGAGGATGATTAATTACTTTCAACTATGTGCCTCATTTTTCAGTACGTCAGTTGCTTTACAGTAAATTATCTGTTCATCTTCTTTTCCTTTCGGCTTTTCCCTTTAAGGGGTCGCCACAGCAAATCAGTGTCCTCCATCTTTAGAGGTTTGATCCGCATGATTGTTATGGCCAAGCTTTTACGTTGGATGCCCTTCCTGACACAACCCTCTGTTTATCCGGGCTTGGGACCGACACAAGAAGACTTATGTCCCTTTGTGGCTACCGAACAAGCAACTCGCTCAGTAAAAGGCTCCCAAACACAAAATGGTCATCGGCACAGCAACATTCAAAAAAGCAAAAACTATACTCACCATTTGATGACAATGCTCTGATCTTACCGTGAAATGGGCATCTCTTTCCCTACATTACATGGTGCTTAAAAACAGCAGTTTGACATCGTATACTATCCTGTCGTATAAATGTCACGTCGGCCATTTTGAATGGATTTCTCTTGTATACATTATATGTACAGTTGTACAGTCATAAAAATCGCTAATACGAAATATGAAATGATAAAAATTACACTAAAAGTTATAAAATTTATAAATGAACAATAAACAGTTTGGTATATGTTCATGCATTTTTAAATAAAAGACACCTGTGATAGAGGATTATATATTCGGTGTGCTGATGACTCACAACATAATCCATTTTGAGATGATCGGTACAGGATGTATGGCAAGTGTCATGTGCGGTTAACTCATTCACTGCCTGACGATTTGCAAAAAGGGGTCTGCTCCAGTGCCAGGGTTTTTGTCATTTTCACTGAAGTTGTAGGACCCGCACAATGTTGAGTTTTAGGATTTCATCAACATTCAATGCAGCGTAAGAAACCTTACTCTCTTCTTTCATCAGAAAAAAAGTCATTTCCTAAGTTATATAGGTCTGGTGTTATGTGAGCTTGAAATGGGGGCGGCTATACAAAAGGCTAATGCTGTACCCTCATGGAAGGGAAAAACATGGCCAAAGGTCTGACCAGCAATTGCAGTGAAGGAGTTAACACATTTCATTTTTCATGACATATTTCTCAGTGCAGGTACAATTGATGCGCGATGGTTTTACGCAACAAAAAAATGTGACCCCCAACACCACCCCACACAAATCAACTTACTGTTTATTCCAGGCTAAGCACAATGTTTAATCCAAAAACGTCATTCTCCAGCTTCTTGTGAGTTCCTGCTCCTCAGCGTCACCATGCAAAGACTGAGTCCGATCTCTCAAACAACATGGAAGCGACCACCCGGCAACAACACCTCAGACGGATTCTCTCACCCCGACGGGTGTCTTCTGTCAAGGTTCCTCCTGCTGCCGCTGGCTTGTCTGTGCGTAATGTCCAGCCCGGGCTTGGGAGCCTCGTTTCGGGTCGGGGTTGTGGGACCCTGGGAGTGTGACCCCGTCTTTGCCAAGGCCCTGCCGGATGTGGCAGCACAATTGGCTGTCAATCGCATCAACAAGGACCCCTCGCTGTCCTACGCTGCCACTTTTGACTACACCGTGCTGCATGTAAGCATCTGATCGCTTTGGGCTACGCTCAAAAATTGGCTCATTAATTTTCGTTCAGCGCTGTGTTTTTGACTAACGTCTTAATCATTGGATTTCACTTTACAGGAGCCTTGTGAGACCTCAAGAGCTCTGCAGAAGTTTCTAGCTTTCCACACCAAAGCGTCAGCTTACGTGGGACCGACCAACCCGGGTTACTGTGATGCTGCCTCGATGTTGAGCAAAGGCTGGAACAAAGTGAGTCGTCCTATGGGGATATTTTATTTTTTTATTTATAAGAGCGACCTCCCACTCTCTGATTTTAAAACAAAACCCAATTTAATCAGAAATAAATATTTGTCATCCATCCATCTTCTGCCGCTTATCCGGGGTTTGGTCGCGGGGGCAGCAGCTTCAGTAGCGAAGCCCAGACTTCCCTCCGGCCACTTCTTACGTACTGTGACTGTAAAGTGTCCTTGAGAGTTTTGAAAGGCGCTTAGTCGCTTGTAGCAGACAACGCAACGCAACCATTGCATTGCGGACAAACGACAACTGGAGCAAAATCTTCAGCAAGGGATATCTACCGTAAATCAAGGGCGCATTTGTGGTAGTTACATCCTTAATTTAAAAAAAATCATTTATACTTTGCAACAATGTTTTTTTTGCCGATTAGTCGTCTTATTGTGTTTCAAGTTGTGAAAAATGGGGCAGGTAACTTTATGGCCGGGCAGGCAACTTTTCAGAGTTGTCTGTCTTTGTGTCCGCTAACTTTGTGTCATGAGTTTCAGACCCTGTTTTTACGCTAATTTTGACAAGTTCGGCAGGCCGGATTAAAAAATCTAACAGGGCGGCGGAAAAAATCGTTGCCACCGCTCTACACCGCTCTATTAATTTATATAGCGCTTTCACAACAGCTGGAGCTAAAACAAAGCGCTAACATGGACAAAAGGTAAATGCTGCCCCCTTGTAGAAGGTTAAAAACATTGCCAGAGGTATGACCAGCGCTCTATCTGCAGCCCCCTCAAGAAAAACCAAAGCACGAACAAATTCGGGAACGGCGCTCCAAGTAACACTTTTTTATTGCCAAATACATTCGGGAATGAATAGCAGTGAATGAGTTAATACTGTAGTAGTAGTAGTCGTAGTAGTAGTATGATGGAGTGCTATTTTCCTCGTGTGTTTTCAAGGCAGAACTGTATCGTATGCAATTCCTCCTTCAGGCTTTGTTTGCGTGGGGCTGCGTCGGCTACGAGTTAGACCGCAACTGGAGCCACCCGACCTTTGTCCGCTCCATGCCCAGGCCCACCTGGGTGTTGTTACGAGTCATGAGATATTTCAAGTGGGCTCACGTCGGTATCATCTCAGCTTCGGATGACGTCTGGGTGGCGACGGCGAACAAGGTCCTTACACAAACGGGGAAACATATAGCCATATGCTGTCGGCCACATTTGTCACCTTCATAGTCTACATTTTAGGTTGCCGAATCCCTCCGGGCCCACACTCTGCCTGTCCGACTGGTCAGGGTTATGGAGAACACCCCCCACGGAATCCGAAGAACTCTGGCTAAAATTCGTAAAATGAGTGAAATACGAGGTGGAGCAGCCATTTTTGGAAGGGTGAAGATAATGCTCAGAAATTCGTTACCTCTAACCTAAAACTTTATCTGCTGTGCCGAAGTTCTGATCCTCTGCATGCACTCGGCGCTGATCGGCGGCGAGCTTCAGAAGCACCTTTTGGAAACGGCCTACGACATGCAGATGATCGACGGCTCGCTGGTATTCGTCCCCTATGACACCCTCCTCTACAGCTTACCGTACCGGAACGTGAGCCATCCGGCCTTGAGGAATAATCGCAAACTGCTGCGGGCCTACGACGCCGCGCTCACCGTCACGGTCGACTCGCCCCGGGTGTCATTTATCGAAGCCTACGAGGAAGCCATGGAGAAAGGCGAGGTGGCGAGCACCATCAAACCCCAGCAGGTGATGACACGAAGGCGGTAAAAGTGGGAGCAGTCAACAGAACAGATTGCCAAAAAATGGTCGCTATACTTTGTATGTAGACAGAATCACACAAGTGCAACAAAAACATTTTCACCAATGATTTCGTCAAATCCAGAAGCCTGCACTGAACGTCTGTTTTGGTCATCCAGGTGTCTCCTCTCTTCGGCACCATCTACAACTCTGTGGTGCTCGTTGCTCACGCCGCGCATCGCGTTCGACGTTCCAAGGAATGGATGTCGGGTGGGAATTTAGCGCAACAAGCGCGAAACCACAACTTTGAGGTGCGCTCCCATCATGCCCATGTTTTGACGCATCAAAAACCGCTGACTAATTCCCATTGCAGGGCTTCAGCCATCCCGTAAAAACGGACGCTTCGGGAAGCGTGTTATTGGACTATGTCATCCTGGACACGGATGGACTCTCGTGTGAACTGACACCAACACACAGGTAGGTCCGATCTAGCTGACAGAACCTTTTGTGTTCGCCTTGGCAGCTTTGAGTCACGAACCGCCCCTCTGTCGTGTGGTGTTCCACAGGGCTCAATTTTGGGGCCCCTGCTTTTCTCACTATACTTTGTATGCAACTTTGTCTGTTTGAAAGTGTTCCATAAATACAGTCGAGTTGAGTTCGGTAGTAACACAGGCATCATTTAATGTGGAACCCAAGCCTGTCAGGGGAAAGTGATAACCTAGCGTCCTCTATATGATGATGCTTTTAGATCAGGGGTCTCCAAAGTTGGTCTTCGAGGGCCGCTGTCCTGCCTGTTTTCCAGCTCTCCTAGGACCAACGCACCTGATTCAAATCATCAGGACCATTTTGATGCTGCTTCAGAGCTCGCTGATGAGCTGATCATTTCAATTGGATGCGTTGCTCCTCGGAGAGCTGGAAAACAGGCAGGACAGCGGCCCCCGAGGACCGACTTTGGAGACTCCTGTTTTAGATTTAAAAAATTGAAAGCAATAACCTCCCCCTCACCAAAAAAAAAGCTAAATTATCATCTTATGTTTTGTTTTAAATCAGGAAAAATAATATTCTTAATGTACACTATAAACACAAAGAAATAATCCAAATGAATTCCAAATTGAAGAGCGTGCGTCACTTAATGCTACAACATCCATTGTACTGCTCCTGCAGTTTAGTGCAATCAGGTAGGCACACCCGAAGACAAGTAGTTCTATTCCTACTGATCGGAGTGACTTGGTGAGATGCCGTTTGTGTTCAACCACCGATTGCCTGAATGTTTGTAAAATGTCCTTGGGTGATTTGAAAGGCGCTTGTAAATTAAAGGTATTATTATTATGAAAAGCACATATTAATGTTAACTGTTAGCATCCTAATGGGATTTTACATTATATGTTAGCGTTGTGCTATTTTCAGTTGAAGTATTGGTTTAAAATAGACACATTTCACTTTGCGAAATGAGTTGAACATTCGTTTCTCAAGACACCTCTATAACATTTTCTCATGTTCAATAAGTTAGGAAAACAAAGTACAAATACTGTATCTGTTCAATTGTATCGAGTAAAGTCGCAAGTCCAAGTTTCGCTTTTGTTACTTTCTGCCACTGAACTTGAGAGAAATATGGATGTGTTTTCATTTGTGACAAAAGGGTTGACATGGAGGCCGACTCGATGCACTTCCTGGGTCGACACATCCACTTTCCTCTCGGCTCGGCACCCAGACAGGATGCCCAGTGCTGGTTCACTCCAGGCATCATCTGCTCAGGGGGTGAGGAACTTGGGGCTCAGATGTCACGGCCCTCAAAGGATTGTCAATGATGCTAATGAGTTATTTCCGCTCCAGGTGTGGATCTTTTTTCCACCGTTAGCATCGTGCTAGGTGCCACTAGCGCCTGTGTGCTGGTCATGGCGCTGATTTATTTGATCCGGTAAGTATGGTGCGAGGTTTAGGTTTTCCAAACCAGAAATTAAACTGTCCCAATGTGTTTGTTCTCGTTGCTTAGGCGACGTATCAACCAGATCCGGCTGGTCCGGGGTCCGAACAAGATCCTGCTGACTTTAGCGGATGTTACCTTTATCAACCCATCGCTTAGCAACAAGGTCTTGTCATCTTTCTTTTTATTTTAGAGCAGTGTTTGCGTACTAAGTATGAACATATGATTTCATTTAGATGTGTAAATTCGAAATATTTGAAATGATTCATTTTCCAGAAGCTAAGCCTTGATGACAGTCGGACAAGTGGCGCCAAGAGCGTGTCGGAATGCAGCGTCACATCCGCCGCCTCCACCCGATCACCCGCCACGTACGAAAACTCCAATGTTGTCATTTTTGAGGTGAGTGTGATTCTGCCGCCTTCTATCATTTTTAATGTATTTTTGGTCACGCTTAGCAAGGTGGTGGCAGACCCCAAAAAAGCAGGCGGGGTGGAGGAGCAAGGTGTATTTGACAAATTATATTAAAGTCGGCAGGAACAAAATCTCAAACAGTCATCAGAACATAAATGTCCAAAGTAGCAAACAAAACCATGAGTAAAACATAAGACGAAACAAACCTGACAGGGTGAAACAAACAATGACCCGACACTGAATGCTTGTGCCGAGAGTCCTTTTAACTGCCACTGATTAAAACGACCAACATCTGTGCAGCTGCAGGCAGGGCCCTCCAGTGCCACCCGTTGGTCGCAAACCGAAACGTTACATTTTTATTCAACACGGTCTAGCAAGAAGTGACTCTGGACTTGTTTGACATGAATTCACATGGATTGCGTTTTCATTTTTTACGGTCTCGAATGCAATGAAGGTGTCTTTGGACCCTCTTTGGGCCGCCAATGAATGTTCCGCCTCCGCAGGGGGACTGGGCGTGGCTCAAGAGACTCCCCGATGGCTCGTTTAGCAGCCTCAACCGCAAAACGAGCGACTTGTTCGAGCTGGTAGGACGCGCCATCTTTCAGAATAGCACTGTTTTGGTGTCACATAATTAAAAAGCGATCAATATCCTCTCACAGATGAAGGACATGCGACACGAGAATGTCAACCTTTTCTTGGGCTTCTTCCTTGACTGCGGCGTATTGGC